>NC_085008.1:17265119-17530119 GCF_963854185.1 Sardina pilchardus | reverse complement strand
GTCTCTGACGGAGACAGCTGCTCAGAGTGAGAGAGAGAGAGAGAGAGAATGAAAGGAGAGAGAGAGAGAGAGGTGTCATAGACAGAAGGATGGTGAGAAACATCCATTTCAGAATCTGCCTAAAGCTCTCACATCTGCTGCCCTGCTGAAATGGGAATGTAATAGATAAAGCTTCTCACACACACACACACACACACACACACACACACACACACACACTCTCTCACACACACACACACACACACACACACACACACACACACACACACACACACACACACACACACACACACACACACACACTTTCTCACTCACTCACTCTCTCTCTCTCTCTCTCTCTCTCTCTCCCTCTCTCATTCCCTCACTCTCTCTCTCTCTCTCTCTCATGTGTGTGTGTGTGCACTCCACTGAAGATTTTTTGGGGATAGGAATCACTGGTTCTCTCCTAGCATTCTCTATTTGCCTCTGGCTGAAGGGACAGGGGCACACCATCACCAGTAGAGTAAAGTCAGTGAGGCTTCAATCTACCCAGAAGTTGGTACACGTTATGTGGGACGATCGGTCATGAGTGGAGTTTGGTCACCTTGGACACTTCAGGGTGTCTCCATCAGATTGTATGTCACTTCTCTGGGCTGAAAGGACTGAAATGATGGCAGGGGACCTATTGAGAAGTTTGATGGCAAGTCTTCCTGGCTGCCTTTTGAGCTTTGTTTAACTTTGCTCTGGATGGTGGTCCAGTTGTCCCATTTCCAGACTTAGAAGTTATCCATAATGGCCTAGTATGATGCTGCAGAGCGACTGATCTCTCTGAAGTTGATGCAAGACGTACACTTTACATCATCAGTTGAAGAAACTCCTGTATAATGCTTCGGTCAAGTGTGAATTTTAACACGACAGACGTAGTATGAAAATACAGAACCAGTCACCTTCATGGGAGGCTGTACAAAAGTCTCATCCCAAAACAATCTGGTGACCCTCAGTGGCAAATGTTACACAGTGCCATGGCCACAAAGGTCCTTATTGCAATGTTGAGGGCTAATAAGCTAGTTTGTGATTGGAACCAGAATATGTGTACAGTATACAGGAGAGACAGATGTGCAGGTTTCCAGCCAGAGCTGCAGATCAGGCAGGGTTTACCCAGCCTAGGTGTTTCACTGATTCAAGATTCAAATGTTCATCTTTTCAAGGGAATTGTTTGAGTCCAGTACTCCAAAGGCACCAAAGAGCTTATACTTTGTATATTGTTTCCTTTTATTGGTAAGCTAAAGATGATCAGCGTCTTTGGTATAGTTGGGGGTGCTACACCGTTTCATATCCATATAGTGCTCCATAGAGGGGTTTGAAAAGTAAAAAAAAAACATCTTTATCTCACTCCCTTTCTCGCTCTCTTGCTCTCCCCCTCTCCCCCACTACCTGATATCTGGCAGTGAAGTGGTGCCCATTTCTGCTTTCCAAGCTATCAAGTTCAGGAATGCATCCATGCTATCTACACCTCTCTCCTACTCTGAGACATGCGCGCACACACACACACTCACTCTTTCCCACACACACACACTCATTCTTTCCCACACACAGACACTAATATTACACAATAATATTAACACTCCCATGACTTTCTCAGGTCTACTGCACACAGTATTCATGATTTCCTCTCCTACTCCCTCCCTCATGGATGGGGCTTATTTCTATAGTAGTGCCATTTATGTAGCTATTTTTCTTTCTTTCTTTCTCTCTCTTTCTCTCTCTTTTTCTCTCTCACTCACTCACTCTCTCACTCACACACACACACACACACACACACACACACACACACACACACACACACACACACACACACACACACACACACACACACACACACACACAGAAACAATCTTTGCGCAAGGATATGTGCATGCTTAATTCTACACTTCTTGGGTGTGATTGTTTATTTTCACGCTGCTGCTGCTGCTGCTGAGCCTGCATTCAGGCTGAGCATCTTTGTGCAGCGCAGGGGGCATAAATTGGAAGCACATTTTTTTTAAAATCTCTCACCTTTTTTTCTCATTTCCTACATCCCCTCTCCTCTCCTCCCATCCCCTCCCCTCTCTCTCTCTTGGAACATTAATCCTAGGTGATGGAGCCAATGATGTCAGCATGATCCAGGTTGCTGACGTCGGCGTGGGCATCTCTGGACAGGAGGGAATGCAGGTAAGGGAGAAAGCACACCTCCACTGCGCCTCTTCATGCCTGGACCGGGGAGGAGGGCCGGGCAGAGAGGGGAGATGGACGCTGATGAACAACTGACCAGGGGGCAAAGGAGTCCAACACACAAGTCAGCTAGAATAAAAGAGTGCCCAGGGGGTGAGGGGGTGAAGAATGGGCTCTAAGGGGGAGAGAAGGAAGGATGCAAGCAGTGACCACAAAATGGACAGAAAGCAACTGAAGGGGAGACTGCCTGAGTCAGGGTGAACTGACGGGGTCGACTGCATTGGTAAAGGTCAAAGGTTAAATGGCAGAGGTGTCCAGCTTTGGTTTTAGCATGTGTGAAGAGCCTCTGGGTGGCAAGGGTCTGAGGAGGCACTGGTGATTGAGTCTGTTTCTGCCAGCATACCCCCACCCCCCTATGCCCTTCCGAGCACCCAGGGCTGTCTCACAGCAGTGGGCACAGATTGGGCACTGGCCCGATTCGGCCCGCTTAGATGCCCTGCTCGGCTGGCCCACCTGGCACGCTCCCCTCCTATGGCCATCCCTATAGCCCCTCAGAAAGGTGACCCCAGCACATTATTGATTGAACGCTCCAATTAACCTGCGCGGGCAGCTTCTCTGGAGCGCCGTGGCCGCAGCTGCTGTCGGCAGTCTACGCTCCGCTGTCCATCTCTCTTTAAAAATGCCGGGGTCTGCAGATTAATTAGCGTTCATTAAAAAAATGTGCACTTAACGAGACCCCAGACCCTCTTCAGGAGTCCTGCGTGTGCTGAGACGCTTCGTTTAACCCCACCCCAACCCCCCCCACCAGCTTCTTCCCCTCCCCTTCCTCTACGACTTCTGCGGCGGACACCTCGCGGCCTCCGGTTCCGCGATTAACGGTCCGCCGGCGTCGTTGGCCTATTCCCCGCGCGGCCCTTTTGGGATCCGCCACAGCGGCGCAGCGCAACCACTCATCATTACACGGCTGTGTGTCTGACACGGCCGCTAGTACGCACGGTGATGGATGAGTGACGGGCGCTGGGTTGTTCAGGGGGCTGAAGGTGCCAGTCAAAATGTGGCTAATTAAATCACAGGCAGGCAGAAGCGCTTGGTGTGTGTGTGTGTGTGTGTGTGTGTGTGTGTGTGTGTGTGTGTGTGTGTGTGTGTGTGTGTGTGTGTGTGTGTGTACAGTATGTTTGTGTGTGCGGAGGGGTGGAGGGTGGGTGGGGGGGGGGCAGGGTCTCAAAGTCTCGTAAAACCGTTTGCATGATGGAGAGGCGTTTTGAGCAGCCTGGAGTGGAATTCTTCATAATTCTTTAATGTACACTAAGTGTTTCGGAGGCACTGTTTTATGATGGACTCTGATGAAAGTGCTGAGGCAGGCTTTTTGGGCAAAGTTTGGATGAAGGTCCCTTTTGTCCTTTTTTCCTCACTCTTTCCTCCCCTCTCTTCCACACCCCACCCCTCCCCGTCCCTCCCCTGCAGGCAGTAATGGCCAGTGACTTTGCCATGCCCCGCTTCCAGTACCTGCAGAAGCTGCTGCTGGTTCACGGTCACTGGTGCTACTCCCGGCTGGCCAACATGATCCTCTATTTCTTCTACAAGAACGCGGTGAGTTTTCAGTGTTACTCCGCAGAAAACACTTTAGTGTTACACCACAGAAAGCACAGATATTACATACCATTACATTTCATTTGGCTGACGCTTTTTAACCAAAGCAACTTACAACATGAAAAAAACATTTCGGTTTTTAAGAGCATTTCTAACAACAAATAAAAAGTCACAAGATATGCATGTACTGTATGTTTTTTTTTTAACTACTGTATATTGTGTGTATTGTGATATTTTCATCCAAGACCTCTAGAGCAGCTGGAAATGTGAATTTCCCCATGGGCGTATTAAAGTTACTATATCTATACCTATCCAGACTGTGACAGATGGAAGCATGTGCTGTTCCTCGGTGTGTACAACATATGCAGAGTGTGGGGGGCTTCCATCGTGTTTTTCGGTGAAATCAGCATTTTTGTGCCAGAAGACACCGTACATGTGTTCGTGTCAATGGCGCATCATGGGCGGCAGGCCTGTTTTGCATACGCTCCCCTCATGTTTCCATTTTTTCCCCCATTGTCAGCCATTTCTGTTGAAGCGTGCCATATGGACGTGTTTACCTACACAAAAAAATGTATAGTCACATTTGCATGGGTGGCTACCGTTTGCAGCGTCAGCCGTTTTCCGCCGAGGAGAAATCATTTTACTCGGTAGAAAACCCTGCATTGTTTATCCAGGTTGAGTGTTTTTGTGTTTGTTGTTTTTCTGTGATGTCAGCCGTTTTCTTTGTGGGAAATGCCTAAGTGGGCCGTTCGCTGTGAACCTGCGCGTCTCTTAATGAAGATCTATTCTTGTGTGGTCCGGAGAGAGTCCCACGGGTAATGAAGATCCATCGCCTCTAATGACACCACAGCTGCAGGCCTCCAGTGGATTCAGAGGCTTCCTAACCAACTCCATTTATCCTCTCATTCATTCACTCCATTTTTTTCTCTCCTGGTGCCCCCTCTTTCTCTCTCTGTGTCATATTCTCTCCATTACTCACTTGCCCTCCTCTCTCCTTCTCTCCTGGCCTCCTGCAGATGTTTGTGGCGCTCATCTTCTGGTACCAGTTCTACTGCGGCTTCTCCGGGTCGGCCATGGTCGATCAGTGGTATCTGATCTTCTTCAACCTGATGTTCTCGGCCTTCCCGCAGCTCATCACCGGCACGCTGGACAAAGACGTGTCCGCGGAGACCCTCCAGGAACTACCTCAGCTCTACATGAGCGGCCAGAACTCGGAGGTGCCTCAGCAATTACCACTTAGTTCACTCGAATTGGTTCACTCCCACTGCTAAGGTCATTCTGTGGGTGGGTGTGTGTGTAGGTGTACAGTATATGTGTGGGTGGGTGTGCACTGGTGTGTTTGATTGCATATGTGTGTGGGTGTGTTTGATTGCATATGTGTGTAGGTGTGTTTAATTGCGTGTGTGTGTGGTGGGGTGGCAAGGGAGACAGTGGAAGAAGGATGGAGCATGACAACTTCTATAATTTTGTGTGGAATATAATCACTTGATCTCTCTCTGGACTTGCGATACGAGAGGTAGCAGCATTGGGGAAATAGCTTTTTAAATCGTCAGAGGATTATATCCTATTGCAGCCATCTATCACTGTTGTGGTGTTAGAATTGGCCAACAGTGAGTCATTAAAGCAGAGTGCCCTTGCCATAGGCTCGTCACAAACCATAACCTTATACAGCTCAATTAGAAGGGCATGTCAGTATCCTCCACTGAAGCAGATGATGGTTGACTCTATCTGAATATAAACTACATGGCCATGTGTTCTCTCTCTCTCTCTTGACAGGAATATAAGCCATACATGTTCTGGATGAACATGATTGATGCCTTTTATCAAAGCCTTGTCTGTTTCTTCATTCCCTATTTTGTGAGTTTTACAATCTTTCTTACTTAAAGTGCTCTCAGGTACCATGTTGTGAATGAACAGTTTTTTAAAAAAAAAATAGCTATGTAAATTTATATAGTATAATATAACATACCGGTACTGACATACACTTCTTAGTATACTGTTTACCATTTAACCATACCTTCTGCGTTCCTAGGCGTATGCTGACTCGAATGTGGACCTGTTCACGTGGGGAACCCCCATCACCACACTGGCTTTGTTTACCATCCTTCTCCACCTGGGCATTGAGACAAAGACATGGGTAAGGCTGTGCTCTGGGGTGTGAATACTGGTTCATACTGGTCTTCCAAACAGCGAAGAGATTCACACAAGCGGACATGTTGAGGAGGATCCATGTAGCAAAGCTAACAATTCCTTTCAATATACTGGACCTAGGATTAGTGTTGGATCACCTCTGGGTTAATACAGCCTTCGTGAGTTAGGCCACGCTGATATCCCAGCACCTGCAGTCCTCCTATGGGATTGGTATGACTAAGGTAGAGGTCAGGTGTCCGTCCTGGTGTGTCACTCATCGTAATGCTGCCCCAAGAATCTGATTGGACTCCTGGCTCTGGGCCTGTCATGTGGGAGAGTGTGACCAGCCTGTGGATATTTATGCATGGAGCCTGGCTGATTAGATTGAACCAGAGGACTTTGGTGGGATTGGAGGTGATATATCTATCAGCTGTGTGGCTCCGCTTAGCAGTGCCACAGCCGCGTGCTGCTCCAACCCCGGGCTCTCCCGCAGTGGTATTTCACTAGGTCGGCACGACACGGACGGCATGGCTGTGGAATAACTATTGGCTTTACTGACCCCCAACACACGCACACACACACACGCACACACACACACACACACACACACACACACACACACACACAGACAGATGTGTGTCTTTTGCAGGTAAGCATGTGTGTACGGTTCCCCGCAAACCTGCTCAGATGGTCCCAGTTACGAGGCAAGCGGCAGCGGAGATTTACGAGGCCTGATTGGATTAGAGCTCTTTCCATTACGGCCGGCCTGTAAATTTCCCGCCTGTCAGATTTTGCACATGAAAAATGTCCTTTACGCCAGCTTGGCTGCCTCCTGGCCACTGCGGCTCTCCTGTTGGGGAGAGGGCTGGTGTGCCGTGCCGTGCCCACACTAAGAGCATGAGTCCCTAGGGGGGGGGGGGGGGGGGGGAGCAGCAGCATCAGTGTCCCATACTACACCACATACTGTACGGGCCCAGTGCCCACAACTTTGATTCTGGCCAGAAGTCATTTCTAGGACTCACCGCTCTCGCTCTCATGCTCTCTCTCTCTCTCGCTCTCTCATTTTTGATCATATTATGTTCACAGTCCCATCGGTAAAAGGCTAGAAAAGGCCAAAAATACACTTTAGTTTATTTACTTATTTACAGTTATTTATTTACTAATTGACTCGCCTAAAGCTGTGCTGGCCGGGGCTGGCATGGGGAAATCACTGAACACCGCACCAATGGTATAAGTGCAAAAGTAGGAAGGGATAGCAGTGTGCTGACGACCGGAGCAAAGCTTAGTCTCGTCACTTGAACACCAGCTTCCTGATCTCAGTGCAGGGCAGAACTAAGCAGCTAACACAGTGCAGGTTACATAAATGGCGCCCAACTTTGACAAAAAACTTGGAAGTTGGCGTGTTCACACTGGGTGCAAGGTGTAATCAGTTCTGCTTTCAGTGCTGTTGAACGATACACTTGTTTCTTGGACGTTACTGCTCTACTTTCCTTAGTTTGTGTGTGGGAAACATGGGGTAGGTCATGGTAACCCGTACGCTAGTGTGTATGAGAAGGCCGAGTCTCACCTAAGGCCATCCGAGGTGAACTGCGAACGGTCAGTCCGCTCTCTCCCTGCCCCCCCCCTCCCCCCCCCCTCCCCACCTCCGACACCTCCACACCCCTCTGGGCGCTGCCGGCCTCTTCCCAGGATGGGTGAGCGCAGGCCAGATTGCTGGAGATGTTTTGGTTAGGTGTTGGCCGGGGGCCTCACATCAGCAGATGGGTGTGCTCCTCTCACGCATACCTCAGCTCAGTAAATCAGTCTTCTGTTCTCCACGCCAGCCAAGTCTGCAAAACGTTGCCCCCAGAGTTGCTGCAACTCTTTGGCACTGAACTAATAAATATGTCTTGGAGTACTCTGAACCTACCACGTTGTAGAAATTAAGTTCCTTCACCGTAGACGCATCACGTGAGATTTCAGATCAGGTGATTAAGCAAGGGGTTAAACCTCTTGGGCACTGTACTGGAATTCAGGGATGGGCCAGGCTTATAAAAAGGACAAATTGATAAATATTTGCCTGAAAGAAAACAAGTGGCTTCAGATATTCCCCACGACTTCAGACACACAATTTTATTTTTTGCACCCAGCATTAGTCATCATCACAGTGGACCCCGATAGTCAACTTCTCATGTCTTTTCTGATTGATTTGAAAGTCAAGATGGCTGAAAGTGACCATCTCCATTCTCTCCTTTCTCTCTCCCTGTTCCCTTTCTGTGGCCCTCAGACGTGGATGAACTGGGCCTCCATCGCGTTCAGCGTGGCGCTCTTCTTCACGGTGGCCCTGTGCTACAACGCCTCCTGCCCCACCTGCTACACCCCCTCCAACCCCTACTGGACCATGCAGAGGCTGCTGGGAGATCCGCTCTTCTACCTGCTGTGCTTCGTCACGCCGTTCACCGCCGTGCTGCCCAGGTAGGCTAACCTCGAACTGAAAATACAAAATAAAATCACGCACATCCGTAAAAAAAAAAATCTGCCGTTCCCTATGAGGCTAACCTCAAACACCATTATTTTTCTCCCAAGTCTACACACTGCTTATTTCTCTTTCTCTCCATCCGTATGAGCCTTACTGCTTTCTGTCCCAGATATGCCAGCCTAAATAGCATGACGTATTTATAGATTATGTAATCTATTCATTTGATTTGTGTGTTATGAAGGGATACAGACTTTACTTCCATCTGTACGAGTCTCACTGCTTTTTTACCCAGATATGATAATCCAAACGCCATTAGATATTTATGCATTATATAATCTCTTCATTTGTCTTGTATGATTTGCAGGGATACAGACCTTACTTCCATAGATATAGAGCGTGTTTGTAATGCATAGCATCTCATTCATGTCAGTCATTCCTATTCATACTTAGAGAGGGAGGAGGTCATTATTTCTGGTCATTTATGTGAAGTCATCTGAAAAGTTTTTTTTTATCCCCCCCCCCCCCAGAGAATTCTGCTGAGGCACTTGATACAATTTGTACTGCCGGTACTTGTGTGCTTTCAATAAAAGATCTGGGGGAATCTGTGCAAACACAGTTTGAAAACTTTTTGTTCTGTACGTGCAGTGCAGCGCTGGTGACGTGTCCGTTCAGATAAGCACAGTATCCTCTGAGCAGTCTCACTCAGGGAGTAGCACACAGGGAGTCTGTGCGGAGAGTGTGTGTGTTCACATTCAGCAGAGGTTAGGCTCTGAAGTCCCATGATTCATAACAAGGCCCGTGATAGCACAATATGCCTACGCGTGTTTATTCCTGGGAGCTTGTGTATGTGTGGTGTATCGGAGCAATGTGGTGTTTATGTTTCCTGAAGTGCGTGTGTGTGTGTGTGTGTGTGTGTGTGTGTGTGTGTGTGTGTGTGTGTGTGTGTGTGTGTGTGTGTGTGTGTGTGTGTGTGTGTGTGTGTGTGTGTGTGTGTGTGTGTGTGTGTGTGTGTGTGTGTGTGTGTGTGTGTGTGTGTGTGTGTGTGTGTGTGTGTGTGTGTGTGTGTGTGTGTGTGTGTGTGTGTGTGTGTCCACAGATACTTCTACAGGGCTTGTCAGGGCTCACTGTTCCCCGGCCCTGTCCAGGTCGGGAGGCAGCTGGACAAACTCCCAGCCGAGACGCGCAGGAACCTCCTGAGCCTGCAGTGGATGAAGGCGGGCTCGTTCGGCTCGCTGTTTGGGCCCCGGCCCTCCTTCTTCCCCTTCCCCAGGGGTTGCGGGCCGCGGTCACGGCAACCCCACCCCAGCTCGTCTTCGTCCTCCTCGTCTTCGTCGTCCGCTTCCTCGACCTCCAAGAAGCCCGAGGCGCCGGACAGCACTCTCAACTCGAACAGCCCGGAGACGTGGAGCAGCTGCCCGAGCGCCAAGCCAGCGGTCAACCAGCACACCACCAGCGCTGGTGGCGTCGAACCGCAGGACAGCAGCGGGCAGCCGCACAAGCCGAGGTCAGGCTGCCCCCCTTCCTCCCCTTCCCCCTCCGCCTCCTCGCCCCACCCAGACAGTAAAGGGGAGCCTCTGGTCCCCCCCACAGACACAGACACCCTGCCGTACACCAAAGAGCCCAAGCGGGCCAGGGGGACGCCGCCTCCGTCGTCGCCGGACCCCCCCGCCTTCGAAGTGGTGGAGCTGCCGACGGACTTTAGGCCGCGTGGCTGGATGACCTCCACGCCACTGCTGTCGCCGGAGCCAGCGCCCCAGCACGAGGGCACAGCTGGCAGCGCTCAGGGCACAGCCCAGAGGCGGGACTATGAGGGTGAGGCCAGCCCCATGCACAGGCTCCTCCCCAAAGAGGGCGGTGCTTGTCGTGCCCAGGGCTCAGACTGTGAGAAAGAGCACGCCCTCAAAACGACTCTACTCTGATGCCTTCAACTCATCCCACGTTATGCAGATTCCGTTTTGCACGTTATTTCTAAGAAATTTTTATTCTATTTTTCTGGAGGTTTATTTTATAAAAGCTATAGATAGGTACTATACATGATATATGCATTTTATAGATGTAAAAACTAAAGCCAAATAAGGAGATAATTTGTGAGATTTAGCTTATGCTTCTGCAACTAGAGTGTATCCATGTATGTTTGTGTGGTTGTGTGTACTTGTGTGTGTGTGAATGTGTATGTTTTTAACGCTGGAATGTTTTGTTTTATTTAAGTTCCATCTCAGAACTGGAGGCGGTGTTTGTTTCTGTTTCAGCCTAAGCAAAACCATTTTGTTATCAGTGTGTTCAGATGTTCTTGTTCTGGCTTTGGCTTTGAATTCTGCACATGTTTGCAGACCTTGGCTCTGGATTCGCTTCAGGATAGCACTCCCTTTAGGGGTCGGTCTCTCTCTCTGTCTCTCTCTCTTTCTTTTTCTCTCTCTCTCTCTCTCTCTCTCTCTCTCTCTCTCTCTCTGTCTCTCTCTCTCTCTCTCTCTCTCTCTCTCTCTCTCTCTCTCCTCTCTCTCTCTCTCTCTCTCTCTCTCCCTCCCTCTCTCTCTCTCTCTCTCTCTCCCTCACTCACACTGACACTAACAACACAGCTAAAGCTGTACTGCTAACCCTTTACTTTGTCAGGACCTCGAGGGAGAAATCCTGCGAGTTTTCTCATTGATCTCTGTTTCTCAAGGTCACCGAGTGTTCGGCTTTACCTAGCTTGAGTTGCTACAGCCAGCAGCTAACACGGCCAGGCAGCTACACCGAGCGAGGTAAAGCCGATTGCTTTCGGGGGTTTTCCATATCCACAGTTCTCGGTGACCTTGAGAAACGGGAGATCTAAGTGAAAACTCACAGGGGATCTCTCCCTCTAAACTGTGCCTTAACCACCCCATCATCAAAGCCAAAAAAACGCAACTGGCAGATTTGAACTGGTGTTCTTGACACCCCTTTGAGCAGGACAGCTCAGCTTTTTTTTCGTGAGATCCTTTTTGCATGTCTAACAACAGACAGACTGGTCGGGGAGGCCGCCCATGCAATGCTGTAAGTGCAATGGGAGAGAGGTGTGATATTCCAGTGAAACTTGAAACTGAATCTAAGGAGCTTGTAGAGAGAGATTGTCCCAGAGAAGCTCCCTTTACCCTGCTGAGCAGGAGGGCAGGCCTCAGATCAGACCAAACTCCTCTTCTACTCGCCTATGGGCTCTCTTAGTATGCAACGATGCCAACATTTTGGATTGTCTGAACTTGTCTTTGATACTTTACTATGCTGCTTCCCCCGGTCAGATAATATATGTATGTATGTGTATTTTAAGATAGAGTTATTATAGCTATATATTACAGTATAGACAAGTATTGATATATTAGTTATTCACACTATTTTATGTGTAGTAAGGTAGTTTAATGTCCATAGGCTGTATTTCAGTGCTGTTTTTGGACATATTGGACATTTTTGGACATTTGCTAAAATACAAAGCCAACGAGACAGACATATTGGGAGTGTTTGAATGGACTTGAGGATAATGATCTATTACCCTGTGTCACAACAAGATGTTTCTGTGTAAAATAATGTGGGTTTTTTCACTCATCGTCATTTGCTGAACGTTCACGCTAATTCTGCATGTGTGTAAACTGTTCAGTGTTTTTTTTTTTTTTTCTGCTGGTTGAGTTTACATATTCACTTGCCACCACTTGTTCGTGTTCCGATCTGTGGCTGTGTTTAGATCAGACCACCACTCTGCCTGGGCTTCACCATTACATCCATTATGTTCTGTAACGCAGGAATCGGGGAAGTGCTTCGGACGTTTCTTCTTTTATTGGTCACTCGCCCTCAGAATATTTCAAATTGGAATGGAGGTGGGATCATGTTTGCCTCCGAGGGTTTGGTATGTGAACACGGTCAGTACAGGAGTATAGGATAGGGCCGTGGCAGGGGGCTGTATAGATCACGTTTTGGAGTGGGTGAAATCGAGTTATGTGTGAAATAAATGACATTTCTGGTGGGATCACTTCGAGTGCACGCGCCCTTGACACTGCCACAGGCCAAATTATTTGCCATAATGTTGAGAAATGAGAGATGACACGACTCGAAATGAGTTACAGGACAGAAAAAGTGAATTAGTTTTTTAGGAGATATTAAGCATGTCGTGATTCTTCTGTCTTTCACATCAGCCAAGAGCTTTTTTGTGTGTTTTGTGTTTTGTTATGGTTTGTTTAAGGTTTATTCTCCAACAACTGACCTGGGAAAAGTCAGTTGCCAAATGTATGTTATCTGTTTTTTCTTTTTGTTTCTTTTCTTTTTGAATTTGCACAGTGTTGACTGTTGAACATTTACATTACCAGAGCAATGCTCCAAAGTTATATTTCAGCGTAGTCTTTTATCTTGGAATCCAAAGGACCACCATCTTTTGATGCACTTTTAGGGTCTCTATGATGACTCTAAAGGTATTCAATGCCAGAGTTATTCCTTCTCATCTCTCTCATCATTGTTTCTCTTACACCTGTTCATGTTGAACCTGTAAAAATGTACCATCTTCTTCTAAAAGCATTCCATATTTATCAGCATATCGGGAGGGTCAGTGTTGTGCCTTTTGGCGTGACTGAGAAATGGCCCCTCCACCAGTGATGACATGCTGACATTGCATTCTGGGATGGCAGCATTTTAAGCCATTGTACATTTTGCCGGCACTCAGGTTCAAGTCAAACCAAATGCCTTCTGCATCCCGTGGCATGTTCAGATGTCTTGAGCGCTAACCAAAAGTTGTTTCGTTTTTTGTAGATGTTTGTGGAGAGACGTGGCCAGGTCTCTCCGTGCATTTGTTTATGTTGACCGCACACACTAGCGGGCTCATTTTGTGTGTGTGAATGTGTGTGTGTGTGTGTGTGTCTGTGTTGGGCCCATTCTGCCATCAGCATGTTTACAACACACCACCATGTGCCTTGAACACTGGATGCAAAAAAAAGTTGTATCAGAAAAGCCTTAAAGTATAAATGTGGCCCTTTTTATCTACTTTGACTGGATCGTAAAAATTCAATAAATGCAATTGATTTTATATATATATTTCTCTTCTTTTATGAGACATGAAAGTGCATTATTCAGCTGTATTTATGCGTGTTTGTGGCGGGGGATTGGAATGTGTCCACTTGGTGCTGTCTGTCCCAGATTCCAGGTCTGTCGGTGCCTGGCTGGGCATCACATGCATTAACACAAATCAGTCACTGATGCATTCCAAAGCAACTGCACTCACTCACACATGCTGGGCTCCTTTCACAGGAATGTTCACTCGTCCTTTCTTTCTTTCTTTCTCTCTCTTTCTCTCTCACCCTCATGTTCTCTGTTTCTTCCTCTCTCTCTATCGTACTCACTCTGTTGGTGTGTCTGCACTTTGCTTTTTTGTTTTTCTCTCTACCTCTACCTCTCTCTCTCTCAGCCTCATGTTCTCTGTTTCCTCCTCCTCTCTCTCTCTCTCTCTCTCTCCACCAAGCTCACTCCCTGTTGGTGTGTCTGCACCTTGCTTTCTGTCTTTCTATTTCTCTCTCTTAGTTTTTCCTCTTCCTTTCGGCGGTCTTTGATTTGGGAGTGTGTCTCTGTCTGGTTTGTTTCCTGCTTGCGGAGATTCCTCCCTGCCTTTCTCGTATCCTAATGGAGGTTTTCATACTGTATTGGTCTTGCTCACTGTTGACAAAGATTTAATGTTTTGCCCATTTGTTTTTTCTTATCTTTTTTGCCCATCATGTGTCGGAAGCCCTAATTTTCAACTATTCTGTCATCCTTAGGTCCACCAGTAATGTATCCATAACAACTGTAGTGTTTTTTTCCCCTGTCAAGAACAATTTTTTGTCTGTCACTTAAATAAATTTATGAGAACGCTATCCTTGTTTCACCTTCCTGAGCATGAGATCTTTTTGTCGCGTGATTCGTCGCGATGCGTCCAGTAAGCATCAGTTGCTCTCGCAGCGTAACCGAAGCGGGCAGCGGAGTTGTGACTAATGAAACGGGGCTAATGGAATTATGTTGCCTTGGCGAGCGCCGAGTGGGGGCATAGGGGACGCGCGTGGCGTTGGCATAGCCTGCTGCCGTTTACCATGAAGGGCACAGCTGGAGGGCTCCTCTGGGGCGGCAAGGGCCCAACTGCCAGAGGAGAGGTGCACATGGGCC
Source organism: Sardina pilchardus (assembly GCF_963854185.1). Lineage (NCBI taxonomy): Eukaryota > Metazoa > Chordata > Actinopteri > Clupeiformes > Clupeidae > Sardina > Sardina pilchardus. The sequence goes on along the minus strand of NC_085008.1, from coordinate 17,515,625 downwards.
CAACGCTGCGGCGTTACAACGGGCCCCAGTGGCATGGAAGGTGTGTGTGCATGTTTGTGTTTCTGTGTGTGTACAAACGTGCTCACAAATGTGTGTGTTTGTGTTGAGTTGAGTGTGAATATTTCTCTCTGCCTTACAAAATTCCCTGGGGCTAGTAGTTTTAATAATTCATTCAAGGTTCACCGATGCTGCAAAGGGATTAATTTTTCCTCTCGAGCGCTGTGTACTGTACTTTCCAAATGAGCGCAGTCGCCACAATGCCCAGTTGTGTGGGACTGGAACCTTAGTAGATGGTAAAAATATGAATGTGACGATCGGCAAGCCAATGCTCCGTCATCTGTAAAGGTCAGAAAAATAAGATGTTTGTCCAGCGGGAGGCCAAAAGGAAACTACCTGATCCAACACGACCGCGTGACTGAACGGTCACACACCTTGGCCCTCACAGACCTGAATACACACATGTACACACACATACACACAACACGTACAGTACAAAGACAAATATGCTTAGTGAGTGCGAATCGTTTCCATTTTCTTCACTGTACCCTTGATAGAACTAAAAACTTAGCTCGGGTCTCCTGCTGCTATATTCGCAGAGCTAATATTTCTGCTCTCCCCTGAGACGCCTCAAAGAATCCATCCTGCATTGTCCCCAGAAAACACCTAGGTCCTCACTTTTACTCTTAAACAGGAAGGAGAGGAGGAGTGTGTGTGTGTGTGTGTGTGTGTGTGTGTTGGGGGTATGTGAAAGTGCTTAAATATGATTGGGGTGGGGAAGATGAATGATCTTTGGCCCACAGTGTCTGTGGTTGGTCTTTGCGAGGTGTGTTTAGCATCTGCGGTCCCTTGGCAGCGTGAGCTGAGCGGCGGAGAGGTTATTAATGAATTTCCTTTAAGGCACAGCGGGGCGGGGAGGTGCGGAGAGGGAGGAGAGTGGGGAGGAGGTGGGGGGGGAGGAGGAGGAGGTGGTGCGTGAGGAGTGGAGCGGACGGCTCTGCTGATGCTGCCGTTCACCACTCTGCTCTGTTTTGGCCCAGCTTGGCTCAGGGACGGGCAAATTACTGACCGCCGCTGCACTTTTCAGAAACAACTTCCTTCATCTTGACACGGGAGATAATGATCTTCCTCCCTGGGTACTCTCTATCTCTCTCTTCTCTCTTCTCTCTTCCCCTGTTTTTTTCTCTCTGTCTCTCTCCATCCCTCTCTCTTTTGGCAAGGGGCAGGGCAGGGCCAAAGCGAGTCTTTCCCTGCCCCTCTCTCTGCCCAGCTGGACCTATGACCTCCTGACTCCTCCACTTCCTCTACTGAAGTGATCATTTTACACCTCCACATATAGGCAAAGAAGAGTGGATTTTGTTAGTGGTTATCACTATTCAATATGGATGGGACCATACTGAATTACCAGAAGCACAAATAATACATTTAGTCTCGGCTTTACTGAATTAGATTTGTGTTTCATCCCTCGGTATATTTACATTATCACGACTTATTTCTGAATAGAGCAGATCTAAAATCTCCAAAGGGAAAGGCGTAAACCTTTTATATGCTAAACGAAACAATTGCAAATATATGTATCACTGCACTTTTACACACAGAAACATACACACACACATGCTCCATCTTTTTCTCCCTCTCTCAGTCTTCATTCATCTCTGTCACGCTTCCTATATCTCAGTCTTTGAAATCTTTAGTTTTATAGTTTATACGTCAGATTATTCACAGACACTCTCCCCTGGAAGGGCCAATGAAACTGTTTAAAAGGCTACTTTCCATATTCACTGCAAGGCTTACTTGGCCATGAAAACATCAGGGAAACATTAATTCGTCACTTTTTATGGGCCGAAATCAGGACATTTTCAATTTCCTCGACACATCTCATAAAAGCGCTCGGAGTCTGTCTTGTGCTTGTCTGGGCCACGTGAGGTTAGCCGACGTGTTGATGTGTAACATGCTACTCAACGTCACTCGTAGCTGTCGGGCTGAGAGACAAGATGGACACCAGAAAGCCACTGAAACCGCACTTGAAAACGGCCTAAAACACTAGGCAATCATTTAAAGAAATGAGACATTTTAAAGATGCTCTGCTTATAGTCATCCAGACATGTGTCGTCGTCGTCCCCCCCCCCCCCCCCCCCCCCCCCCCTCTTGTGCTGTCCTGCCAGAGCTGGAAGAGGAGAGTGGCAGTGGTAGTGATTAAGATCAAATGATTAAGTGATTATAAGTTCCCCTGATCCTGGAGGCTCTGGCTAGTGATGAGGTCTCATCCTCGGAGGGTGACGGCCGGGAGACAGAGGGCAGGAAGGTGGTGGTCCACTTCAGACACTCGTCTCCCCTGTTCACTCCCCTTAACACAGGGTCACATTCTCAGCACTTAACGCTGGCCCGCATAGAGAATAAGGTGGCCAGGGGTCTTAAGAGGGAGGCTTTTTGTCTTTCTTAGGCCAACTTTAATTTCAGCTCTCCAGCCCTTCATTTCTTTGCCATGATTTGTCTCTCACCCTCTCTGTTTCTCTCTCTCTCTCTCTCTCTGTTTCTCTCTCTCTCTCTCTCTCTCTCTCTTTCACCGACTCTCACAAACACACTATAGTCTCCCTCTCCCTTTCAATTCAATTCAATAAGCTTCCCCATATCATTTCCACTTTCCCTCCGTTCCTCTTGCTTTCTTTCTCTCTCTCTCTCTCTCTCTCTCTCTCTCTCTCTCTCTCCTCACACCTGCCTCCATTGATTTGATCTCACCATGTTCAGTCTGGCAGTTATTGCAACAGAACAACTTGAAGATCCGAAAACACTCTCGGTTGCTCTTCACAGCGAAGGGAGGAAAGGACAGTGGTCATTAGCAGTGGTCAGCAATGGGGAGGAGATTAGATGGCTGGCCATGGAGACGGCCATCGCGCTGGTATCATCCAGCGTCTCGTCTTCCTCATTACCCTCACAAGACTTGGACAAGACTGTCTTTAATTGCATCAGTGACCCCTGTGTCCTCCCAACATCTCCATGACCCGACCATCCCACAAACTCTCTCCTGATTCCATGGCCGGCTTCCAGGAATTACTTAACAAAGAGGAGTAGAAAACATGCCCCCCGCCCTCCCCATCTCTCTCTCTCTCTCTCTCTCTCTCTCTCTCTTTCTCTCTCATTAAAGCGCCCCACAGCCCTGTCCAGCAAGTGACCTTCAGCTGCCCTCTCTGGTCGCCATGGGAGAGTGGTAGTGGAGGAGCGCATTTGCATTTTTGCTCTGGGATGGTGGGGCACTGGAACATGTTGGAAGGTCATGAGGCTGTGTGTCTGTCAGACGCCATAAAAGACAGCGCTCTGGACAGCCCTGCTACCAATCAGGCGTTGCATGTGTGTTGAGCTGAAGCCATGTCCGTCGGTTGGACTCAGTGTCTGTGTCTGGGCTGTCGGTGTGTGGTCTGTGAATTGGCCGGGCCGTGATGATCTCCATAACTGGCCAACACACCTGCCCGGCCGTCCTCTTCCTCTTTTTAAATGTGTCTTGGCACGTGAGGAAGACCAGGGGAGAACCAGCGCTGATTGGATAAGGAGTTTTCACACGGGATGTAAATGAGATGCAGGTGAAACTCAGCATAAGGAAATTATCTAAACAAACGGGTATGGATGTCTGTGTTAAAGGCCTAAGCGTTGACATATAAGGTTGTTTTTTATTCTAGTCAGGTCAAGTCAAGTCAGCTTTATTTATATAGTGCATTTCATACACAGAGGTCATTCAATGTGCTGATCATAAACACAAGTAAACAGGAATAGCTAATAAAAGCATAGAGGGGCCAATAGTCAAAGAATAGTTTACAAATTAAAGAATAAAAAAGAAAATACAAAACACACAAAGTGATGGCACATAAAAGCATAAAAAGGGCAATCGTTTAAAAGTGTTTAAAAAGTAATAATGAAAACACATAAAAATGGCAATCGTTTAAGCACACAGTGGACATCAGCACTCTATGAAGATTCTTGAAGTAGTCCCAAACTGTGCACACACACATATTTCCTATCAGGGCCATTAAGTGTTAAAATAATTGTTGTTAAAAAATCTAAAATGATGACTATATGGCTATTTGTAGTGAACTGGTAGTACGATGACAGATGATGAATTTCCAGTAAACAATTCAACCATGTAATGAATACACACTAGTACCCCACAATGAGAACTCGTCTAGTGCATGCAAAGCCAATCTCACAGGGAGAGATAAATGTCAACAACCCCATCCTTTTGTCCAATGAGATTCATTTGTCACAGGTTTGCTTCAGTCTCACCGTCTCTTCACATCTCTCTCCCCCTTCAGCACTCTAGCTGCTGTAAATATAGAGGCCCATTTACAAACAGATCCCAATCATGCTCCATATGACACTCAACATGCTCAGTCTTTGTGCACGCATGCACACACACACACATGTACACACACACACATACACACATACAAACACACGCTTACACACACGCAACCCAGCTCTGCTGTCAGATCCTGTCAGATAAGAGCAGGTCTGTAACATGTGGAACATGTCTTTTTTCAGATGCACCACCTGCTCTGACAAATCACTCCTTTCATGCTGTGACTCTGACTCTTCTCTTTTTTCTCTCTCCCCCTCTCACTCCCCCCCCCCCCCCCCTCTCTCTCTCTCTTTCTTCTCTCTGTCTCGACGCCAGGCGTGAGCTGGCATGCAGGTCTTGTTCACTCTGCTGATTTTTTCCCCCTCTCTCTCTCTCTCTCTCTCTCTCTCTCTCTCTCTCTCTCTCTCTCTCTCTCTCGCTCTCTGTTCTCTCTACTCTCTCCTCCACATTTAATAATTGAAGCACTACATGACCCTGAGCAGCAGGGGTCACCGTGGAACAGCAGTGGCGCTGTAGAAATGTAAATGATCAGGCCTGCTGGCCGGCCGCTGCCGGTGCCTGTCCTGCGCGCGCAGTCTGAGGAGCGCGTGCAGTCGGTCTGGCCGGCGCTGAGTGTTTCTTGACTAACACCTCTTTCTCCCATTAAGCGGCGAAACCTTGTTTGCTCCACGCTAACTGGATTTAGCGCAGAGAGTGACACACTTAGCCCACCAGACTGTGTTGAGGAGAGGAGAGAGAGAGAGAGAGAGAGAGACAGACAGACAGAGAGAGAAAGAGAGAGAGAGAGAAAGAGAACTGTCTGGTAGAACTATTAGAACCATCGCAACTCTATGATGGATCTAATGTGTTCAGAGAGACCACATACAGGAGCATTCCAGCATTCCTTCAGCACCTTTCTCACACAGAGACACACACACACAAACACACACACACACACACACACACACACACACACACAGAGGGAGAGAGAGAGAGAGAGAGAGAGACACACACTCTTCTAATGGATGTCCCCAAAAACAGAACAAGGGCGATATAATAGTTTGCGAAACGCAACGTCACGTTTCAGGGTGACTCCTTTAAACGCAGAGTTGGGGGGCATCTGTCTGGGTTTCCCTGGGCGCTCCCGTGGGTCCCATGCGGAGGTGCCCCCAGCGCGCCCCCCCCCCCCCCCCCCCTGACGTTACATCATGCGGGTCTGTCAAAGTTAAAGCACCACCGCACTGCAACATCTGCCCATGTTTATGTTACGAAAACAACACGCTGCCTCTGCACTAACGACACATATGTGACATTTCTGAGCCAAGCCGAGTCCCTAAGCACATGCACGTGCACAAATAAACACAAACAAACACACGCACACACACGCACACACACACACACACACACACACACACACACACACACACACACACACACACACACACACACACACACACACACACACACACACACGCACATATATATATTCATGCACATACACACATGACCCAGTCCACAGTCACATACTGTACCATAAAGCTCAGGATGTTGGCAGATGAGTTCCAGTGATATATTGTGCCTGCTTTTTTTCCACCCTCTCTCAGCATAAAAACTGCAGGCTGGCACAGGGATAGGTGGCTTATATGGGTATTAAGTGTTAAAATAATTGTTGTGTTTTGAATACATTTAGCATAGAGAGGAATGTGGGCAACAGCAGAAAATAAATATATAAATAAATAAAATATCGAAGCGAATCAGAAAGAAAAATATGCACCCGTACAGTGTATTCTTGGAGGTGCACCAGGAGAAAAATCTAGATCTGCGAGAATACAGAGACTCCCAGTGTTCAAAGGGGAAATGACATGTGCTGTACAGTAGATCTCCCAACCTGCATGTACAATATGGGATTTAACTCTTGTCATACGACCGTACTGTACATTCATTTCAAGTACAGTTACAGTTTGACTGGCTGCTTGTCAAATAGGAAAAAGCTAAAAAGTTAAGTAGTGATCAATCATTAAGCGATGAATCAGAGACTGATGCTTACTTTACCAAATCACTTTAATGATTTGAATCCATTCTGCTCCGTTGTTAAGACTGAAGCTTTCTTTATCTGCTAGGCTGGAGAAATTTGACATTGGAGTGTTGTGGTTAAATACCTGCTGATGGCCAACTGGACATTTTCTCAATTTATTGGCAAATGCCCAAGCAGTCTGTGTGTAGCTTTAAAAATGTAAATGTGTAGGTGTGAACACTTTTTAAAGTTTTCAAATACACAGCTCCACAGTTTTCCTGGTGACAAATATATGCCGTCACTGAAATGACTTTTATGTTTTGTCTCAGTAGCTATAAAGATACTTATCTATGGCACATATAGCTTCCCCATAATTACCATGTTAACTCCCATGGGAATAAAGACATCTCACATACCACCTAATTAGCAAGTTCTCTCTCAGGAGGTATCCTGTAGGGTTGGGTGCATTGAATGAGAGAGAAAGGTAATTGGGGCCAGAGGGTAGTCGGAGCTCCTAAAATCTCATATATTATTAAGCAGGTTTCTTTTTGTGACACTTTGAAATCACACTTTTGATACTTTGTAGATGACGTTAAGACTTGTTATGTTGATATGTTTTTAAAATAATATTACACAGCAGAGGATCACAAAAGAAGCAGCGCTGAACATGAACAGTTTTAAGTATTAATCTAAGTGTCCCTCATCAGGATAATGTATGTAGGCCCAGTACTGGGAAACGTAAGCCAGTCCGATTGTTTGGTGCAATTACAGTTGATTGTCCATTACTATATAAGATTGACAGAGGGCAGGCACAATCTGCGTTTTATGTGACAACACAGTTTCACAACATCAGGATATTGATATCTCTACTTCAAGAGAGATGACCGCAGGCTGGCCTGTCCTTTTGCACATTGCTCACCAAAGGGCCCCCGCACCGATTTTCTCCCCCTGTAAAGTTTCCCCATTAAGGCCGAGATAGACGGTGCTGGATGGTGGTGGCACTCGTCCAAGATTGAAATGAATCGCGGGGGGATGTAGATGCGGCGAGGTGATTTGATTGATGAGCGGTTGTTCGTCAATGCCATTTAACCAGATTCTAAAGCTGATGAGGAGGAAAGGCGTGACGAATGAGCTGCCACGCGGGCGACACCACCGCTCCGCTGCAAGCGTGGCCTCCGAGCTTTTTTTTTTTTTTTTTTTAAGGGCTTTGGCCCACGCCGGGGTCCGCCCACTGGGTCTTCCAGCAGCAGCAGCAGCAGCAGAGCAGTGACATTCCCCCCTTTATCTCTGCTATAACCACAACAAACAAACAAACAAATAAACAAATAAACAAATCAATAAATAAAACAAACAAACAAAGAAATGAAAAAAGTCCTCTGGCTTAGAATGGCTCGGCCATAGACGGCTGCTTGAAGGCATTGACTCTGTTGTGACCTTTATTTTTCTAAGTGTGTGAAAAGTCTTGACTTCAGTCATTTGAGTTCAGACCTAATTTTCTTCAACAGAGTACGTTTTGCATCCACGTTGTATCAGTCTGTGGGACCAAAAAAACAAAACATGATTAGCATGAACGATGCATCAAACTGGAGTCAGACCAATAAAACAAGTCTTTTGGCCTTTGGTGCCAGGAGAATGGGGGGGGCTTTTTTGGCTCTCTCTTATCCCATGACCTTGTCCCCTTTCCGAGGCAATAATTTACATACCGCCCAGTGTTACAGCCTCTCCACTAAATCTCCCCAAGGACTCCATCTCACAGCGCAGCGCACTCGGAGAGAGACGAGAGCATGCGGCGTTGGCCTCCCGGGCACAGATGCCTGAGGTGATTGAGAAAGCAATGCCACGCCGCGGCCTCATCGCCGGCTGGCGTCCCTGAGCCGCGTGAAAGATGAGGGGACTAGACGGCGTTCCCCGCCCGCGCTTGCACCGAGAGAGTGCAATGCAGGAATCACACGTTAATGAATACAGCGGTAAAGAATTTCAGCCATGAAAAACACTCGATGTGGTATTATGGTTTTGACATTTCACCTTGCACCATGTGTAGATTCATCAGGATGTTTTGTGTGTGTGTTTGATTCACCATAGAAACTATAAAACGATGAACTTTTGTCAATGTTTTCTGTGTGGAGCGCTTTGGGTTGCACTCTGTGCATGTTAAATGCGCCATATAAATAAAAATGACTTGACTTGACTTGACTTGACTATGATAAAAACTAATATTACGATATTTGTGTTGCAATACCTTTCTTCACTCTAAAAGGGCAGAAAAATAAACCTTTACAACTACAAAGAATGTGTTCAAAAACTTTGAAACTCCTTCAGTGTCACAGTCACAGAGTGCATTTGCAGGTAGCAAACCTGCCAGAGCCGTGGATTTCCAGCTCATTTCCTCTGGTTAACAGCCACTGTCAGCATATGTTCTATTGATAATCACATTTGCCAACACATGGTCCTAGTCCATCCCACGGCTAAAGTCAAACAGACTGCTGATCTACACTGATTAAAACACTTTAATTGCTCTCTGTTAAAAGTGCTGTCATCGGGTCCACACTGAGAGTGCCAAATGGACACCGGCTAAAAAAAAATATTTATCATCTAGACCATGAGCATACAGTACAATAGTATCTGACATTGCAGGACTATATATCTTGATTTCACTCCAGGGCAGACCACTGGAGAAGTCAACTCAACTCAAGGCTGCAGTCCTGTTCTCTCCTTATTTTATCGCCAAATCTATCTTTTGTTATGACTCATGCATCTCCCCATGACAGCTGCAAACCTTCATAATCGTGTGCTTTACCACACTGTTAAATATCTCGGCTGAAAAGGTCAGTCAAACTAACGCATTATAATGAATGGCCATATGATAAATATAACCGGACTCACTCTTCACTTAAAGGTCAACAGCAACAAACTTTAGTGTGCATGTGTAAAAGGGGAAGGAGGGAGGAGAGGCAGGGAGAAGCTCGGATGGCAGTGGACTGCGCCATCTGACCTGGCCCACGTCTGGCTTTGGTCCCGCCCGGAGTCATTTGTAATCTTATTCTCTGGGTTGATTATGGCGGTTGCCTTGCGGAACAACCTATAGGGCACAAACTGGCGTATACAGGGCCTGTTCAGCAGGCGTTCTGCTAGCACAGCTATAAACAGAGACCTCTGTAGGGGTCTTCTCTCTCTTTCTCTCTGAAAACATGCCCTCATTAATTCCTAGTGTTGCCAAATGCTCGCCTATGTCTCCTCCGCAGGGCCACCGCAGGTGAATTGCAGGTGGCTGTCTGGGCAATTGAAAACACTTGGATGGAATTCAGTTGCACCATTTAAAGGTGCTAAAGGCATTCACAAGGGTGAGACTTACAAAGTGCAAGTGAAGCACCGACGCGATGCAAAGAACAGCCCATTCGCTACTCAAACAGAAAAAGTCATTATTTGTCAAGACTCACACAGTTTACTTTATCCCAACAGGTTCTCTAACCTGCCTGGTGATGACAAGCTTGGTGAAGATGAATGTGTAGAACTGGATGTCAATGTTTGAGAATGAAAATAATGTGTAGCCTCTGGAATAACCTTGAGCACACCATCTCAAGCCCGTGGCTGGCCTTGACTGCATGATTCTACAACCACAGCAACAAACCTGGAGTCCTCTCCACCTCCCAGTTTCTCTTGTCCTAGCATCACATTCTCATTAATTCCCAGTCTTGCCAAATTTTCTCCCCTTTTGTTCACCGCTGCATCCCTGGAAGAGGCAAGCAGAGCCCAGGTGTCAGATTCCAGGTGTACAATTTACAATTGTAAACACTTGGATAGAATTCAATCGTAATTACAGAGTTCATAGGTCAGGTGAATGCTGAGGCTGGCTATGTGTGCCACAGAACTTTGCAACATTCTTTGCTGAAGGGCATGATGCAAGGACAAGCTTTCTCCACAAGCCTGAGGCAAAGCACACAGGAAGGGCCAACATTCACTATCCCACCATGCCCCTGGCCGTAGGTGGACGGACCCATGGTCCCTTCTTGCTCTACTGGCCAGTGTGCACTTTTTCCACCCTGAGAGTGGGAGAGTATTCAATCCTCCCAAAACCATCCGGACGTCCTATGCAACCATACCTTTTCCATGAAAGGTACTGTATGCAACCCTAACACGCAAAAAAAAAAATAGACCAACCATATCCACTGCTAGTTCATGGCCAGCTCGGTGAAGATGAATACGGGCAATTTTGTGGCGCACGGTCAGGCGAGAGAAAATGTCGCGGAGCACAGAAACGATTTACATTCTAAACAGCCAGGTCAATCAATCGAATCAATTTCTAAAAAAAAAAAAATGTGCTTCTCTGTCATTTTGGATGAGGCCTGTTTAATTGGATTTTAAATTACCTCTGGTCTGATCTGAATATTCATGATCCTGCAAGCTGGGGCTGGCTTAAATATCAGAGGATACACGATTACACACATGTACACACACACACCTCTCTCTCTCTATCTATCTATCTCTTTCTCTCTCTCTCTCTCTCTCTCTCTCTCTCTCTTTCACACACACACACACACAACCCCCCCCCCCCCCACACACACACACACACACACACACACTCATGTACACAAACACACATTCACACATATTCACACACAATCACAATTAACAGTTTGTTATTGCTGGCCAAGGAAATTGCGGCTGTGTGGGTTGTAATCACAAAGGAACTTAAAATCTGTCGTGAAATGCTAATGTGGCTTCTCTGCTGTTTCCGCGCTGCTATTGTCTGCCCATACAGAAGTCCCAGTTCACAGTACAGGAATTATTCAGAGGCCTTTGATTGGTCACTGGCTAAGACACTCTCACAAAATATGTCCACAATTATGACACAGAGCAGAGCTGTTTTTTTGTTGCAATTTTGTTTCTCTCATTCACACATCTTGAATATGATGTATGTCTCATCCAGAGCTGTTCCACTGTTCAAGGATACCATTTCTACATGGGAGAGGAAATGGCATGCAAACCGCCAACACCATTTGAGGTGTTTACTGATACTGTATTAGTTATTATATATTATATTATATTATATTATATTATATATATTATTAGGTCAGATACTGTATCTGAGCTAATAGCACATGCTCACTCTTTATCCAGGCTGCAAAGAACACTGAAATCCACTGTGTTCATATTGAGTTGAACAAGGCTGTGGGAGGCACAATATGGTGTGATCCTCTTAAAACGAATTTAATTAGAGGTGCTGTTCCCCTGAACGCACGGTCTCCACATGGCTGGCAGAGGGATTCAATAAGCCCAAGGACTGCTTGACAGGATCCAGGTAATTGTTTTGTCCATGCAGTTGCATCAGCAATGCCAGCAGCTTCGTCTATTCAGCCACTAATCAAATCAGGTTTGCAACTTATACAGCCTTATCTATCGCTCAGTATCGCCAAGGAAATTGGCCCAAAATGCCACATTGTGCTAGAAACAGCATGTGAGAGGTTTGGTCATCCTATCTGGCAATACAAAAGGAAATGGATGATTGATTTTGAAGGTCATATAACCAATCCACACAGGGATACTCTTTGTCTATCGCATCAAGTACTTCTTCTGGCTTTGATATTTTTTTAAATGGAACAAGTGGCAGATCTTTTTCACATGAGGGAAAAAAACATTTTCAGAGTGGTTATGTGTGCAAGTGTGAACAATGCTATAGTTAAATGTTAATGTTTTCAAATTAATATTTCAGAGACAGTTGTACTTGTACACTTGTACACTGATGAGTCTTATGGGAGAAGTGTTACAAGACGGTACATATGCAACACATCAAATGGTAATTTTAATTGGGAACTGAATCATTTGCACTTTAATCAGGCACTGCTGTCACGTCCTGCACTGATTTTATTATTCTTTATGAAGCATCATGACCTGTAAATTTGATACCAGAACACACACCAGATTTATTGCTGCCATAAAATAATATACAATGCATCTGCTGCGACAATAAATCAAACTCAAATATGTCCTCAAAAGCAAAACAGAACATTGCATTTTCAACCTTGCTGTTGAGAGCTGGACCTTTTATTTAACAGTATCTGAAAATCCAACACTATACTAATACTAATGAACACAAAGAAAATTGTTTATTAAAAAAAAAAAAATCCTAAGAATAAATTTGTGAAAATACATAAGTTGACATGAGATGCTTTAAAGAAACAATTGCATTGCAGTCATTTGATTTGGCTTCGGCGGAGAGCCTCTTCCATCTCAAGAGCCTTAACTGAACTGTGAAGTGAAGTGCAGTCCCAGACCTTGTTGACTCAGGGCTAACCAGCTGTCTATATTCATGAGATCCTGATTCTCTGTAGCTGCTCTGGTATACATCTCCCCGAACTCAGACACCTTTTTTCTATTACGCATGCTTTGCCACAGGTTCAGTTCCATTGAAAAATAAATAAATTATCAAATGCAAATGCAATAAATAGATAAATAAATAAAAACAGCGAAGCTCTCTCTGCATCTGTTCATGCAAAAATGATAAGCAAAAACACACAAAAATAGCTGATGTTCAGCTATAAGTTGAGTGCACAAGCCCAACATGGGATCTTATGAATGTAAATGACCACATGTTGTAAATGGCCACATATGGGAGGAATGTAAACGATTGGTTATTGAGGCCATGTCTATGTGTACAGTCTTCAGAGAGGAATGACGGGTGAGAATCGACACACTGAACAGCAGGACTGAACAGCAGTAGCCAGTGAACTGATTTCTGTTGACTGCTCAATGAGCTCCACTACCCTACGCCACCCGCAAAATTCAGGTCAATAATGTTTGCCTACAAAGGGATTGCTGGGACTGCTTCCACTCAAATGTCCCAAACTCCTCCTCTCAAATGTCCCAACTCCTCTGAAAGACCCAACACAACATGCACTTACTAAGCCATATTGTGCAATTAGCACCATCACGTCTTCCCTCTTTCTTCATTCTGTCTACCCCTCTGTTTATTAGGCTACTTTTATGTATAACTTCTGCACTCTCATCCTCTGGTGGTAGTATTTGTTATAGTCGTATTAATTGTTTAATCAAAAGGTCATTGTGTCAGTGTAGCTTGTATATTATTTGTGTAGGCTATGTGTGTTGCTTTGGATAAAAGTGTCTGCTAAATGAATACTTGTAAATGTGAAAGCGAAGTTTTCTCCTAAGAGCGCAGGTTCTTGACAAGCAGTAGCATATTAAACACATCATGTCAGTGGCTCATGTTAGATTTGGAGTAGTGATCTTTTTAAATGAAAAAAGGAAACACCTAGGCCTACAAATTGGACCTTGAATCTCTTTCCAGATGCATAACTTACTTTTATAGGGACTGATATGAACCTAAAATGAATATCCATGCAGTTGCATTTTTGAAAGTGATCATAAAAATGGTCAGTGTCAAATGCTCAATTGAAAGGTTTTACTCTTCTTAATGTTTGCTGGTGGATTCAATGATATCTTTTAGACCTAATTATTTTAGACCCATTTTCATTCAATAGGCTATTTTTGGGAAATTCTGCCACCTGCTGGTACTGTACATATTTGAGTTGGACCAAGTTTTGAAAAAGAAAAAAAAGATCTGAAGAGAACACTTGATCTTTTGTATGAAGATCTTTTTCGGTTTTCTAAAAGTCATTTTCAAGTTATAACCGTGTTTCACTTTAGACGTGTAGTTATCCGCCTGCAACTATATCCTAGGCTACCATCCACAATATTAAATTAATAAGCGCAGTTTATTCTATGATAACCATATTCTGGATCATTCTTGAACATCAGGGTGTTTATAAGCTAAATATTTTTTTTGTTATTGAAACTGATACTTCGCTAGACATAATGTTTCCAATGTGGTTACATTGAAAACTTCACTAGATGTTGACGGCACATTGCATTATGGGAACGATCCACTTGTTGACGGTGGTTGTTATTGCGACTGGTTGCGACAGAAGTGAAGTCAAGATGGCTGAGAAGAGTTTTGCCGAGTCAAGACTGGACTGATCATTGTTTTTCTTAAACTGTATTTCAACGGTGACCTATCTTCTAGCATCGCAATCCTCAATGTAAGAAGCACTGAAATGTGTATTACATCCTTAGCGTATAATGGGACGTCCGAACTGAGCCAACAGCGGACTTAGCCTAAACCATTTTACCGACTCAGCTAAAGCCTACCTTACACTGACAGGATTTGGGAAAGATTCTTGAAAGATTGTAGTCTTTTAACTAATGCCCCTCATTCAGACTTTACTCAAAAGACTACAGTCTTTCAAGAATCTTTCCCTAATCTTGTCAGTGTAAGGTAGGCTTTAGTGGTAATGTTCATTCGTATGCATGTGACTAACAACAACAGTGCAGTTTTGGTTGTTTCTAGTTTACACTTTAGGCTACAATGTAGGCTAGAGATGTCGGAGTAGCCTAAACGCGTTCAACACTCGCAAAAGAAGCGAGAGAAAGTTGTCTTGTTCGCTCGAGCTGGCAAGTTGGTCAGCAGATCATCAGTTAACTCATGAATCAGTTAACTCACTCATGAAGTTAAACTAACTTCAGGAAAAATCCAGTTCGACAATATGAGCTGACGTGTTGAGTAAATAAATGTAACAGAGCGACGAATCCATCAGTGGGAACAAAATTGCTGTATGCTACTTATTCACTGTTCAGTTCCTTATCAACACTGTAACTTCAACAGTCACGTGATGTTTGGTGCAGCCAGGTAAAATCAGAGAATTTCTCTGGTTTTGTCTGGAATCAAGATCGTGTTCTAATGGCCAACATTGTAGTTTGTTTTCAGATGTATTTATTGTTTGATTCCAGTCACGTCAAGAGAAACTGTAAAAGAACATTTAAACAATGTAAGTTACTTCTTAGGGGGGCATGTGTTTGTTGTCTTTTGCCTACTAACTATGTCACGTTTGTTTTATTCACAACATGTTGTTTTATTTTTTTATTTTGATAAAGGCCTGTATAGGTCTACACTGGCCTACATGCATGTCTGGTTTTTCACAATGAGATGTAGCCTATGTTTACAAATAAAAGTGTGAGCTCATTATTGAGTGTGACTTCATAATTTATTTTTTGAATCCAACTGTGTGTGTGGCAGTGCATGTGTGTCTCTAGGATGATGCTCAGTTACTCATGCCTTGTACGTGTAGCCTACAAATGATTGCACAAGAGTTCCATGAGTTTAGCATGCATTTCTGTTGTCCTTATATTTATATGTATTTGGAAGTCAAAACATCAATAGAGATGAGTGTTGCATGACTGGAATGCATTAAAATACATGTTCATAAAAGGACAGCAGCAATTTGGTTGGTAGGTTGTGTTTGAAGAAGTGGTTACAAAAAGAGTTACATCATTTGAGTTCCATTATGTGGCTGAATTAACCCCTCCGTGGCTGCCCACAATGTTGTGTGAAGGAGGCATGTGGTTTTATAACCCCTGACAGCCTGTCATGGTTGCCATCACTAATAATATAAATCTATGATGACTGTAGTCACTAGGCCTACAGCCTGCATTTTCATGGCATTAAGAAAACAATACTGTTACCCTTAAGATGAGTTATAATTTTGACGTTCAATAGAGAATTCTCCTACTAACATGTCAATATAAACCATGCAATGTTGAAGTGATTGAAGTAAAGAGTTGTGCCACAGCAAGAAGATGAACCACAAAGATCTGGAGGAGGAAGACCTCAGTAGTAAGTATAGGAAGTGGCCTTCCTGTTTTGGATCGCTCTGTATAATGTCCCCATCTTTACATTGTTTTCTTTTTATGCTGTTTTTTTTTCTGAACAGATCTGAATTTCCTTACCGAAAACAAGGTGTGTGAGCTCCTGGCATTGTGCGAGGAGAATAAAGACTACGCCCCTTTGATTCGAGCCATTGGCAAAGTGTTTTCTGACTCTGAGTGCCTGATGCGAAGTTTCCGCACCAAAGAACAGAGCCCAGACAAGCTACGGTCGCAACGGGACAAGAAGAAGAAGGAGAAGAAGAGTGAGGACAAGTCTGGGGCATCATCCATCTCAAAATCTGATACTGAGCCCTCTACGAGCAAAGGAGCAGAGAAAAAGGATGACCAAAGTGATGAGGATGACAGTGATGATGATGAGGATGACAAGGTGACCGTGGACATTGATGGAGTGAGAAGAGTATATGACAAAATACTGCCACATGAGCAAATTGAGGCCGCCATCGTCAACGCCTTGGTGTGCATGACGCCAAACGTGGAGAGCGAGCTGACCTACCACGACGCCTATTCCTTTGACCACAATTACCTCAACCTGTTTGTCATTGTCATGGAGAACACCAACCTTCACAGTCCAGAGTACCTCGAGTCAGCATTGCCTCTCTTTTGCAAGGCCATGAGCAAGCTCTCCCTCCCAGGGCAAGCACGACTGGCACGCCTTTGGTCAGAATTTGGTATGGAGCACATCCTCAGAATGATGGAAACCTTTCAGCAGCTGATCACGTTCACAGTCATCTGCAACGACTTTGACAATGACAACCTGGTTCAAGATGACGAAACGGTGGTGGCCGCCGCCAAGTGTTTAAAGATTATTTATTTCGCTAATATTCTGGCTGGGGAGCTGGACCCGGATCAAAATGAGGAAGAGGATGATATGCTGATCGAGTCCAATGACCTGACATTGCAAGAACTACTGGGGGAAGAAGAGAGAAGCCCTAAGGCCCCCAGGGTGGACCCTTTGGAGGTCGAGCTCGGTGTCCGAGCATCTGACTGTCGACACCCGCTCATTGCCTTTGAGGAGTTCATCAATGAGCCGCTGAATGAGGTGCTTGAAATGGACAAGGACTATGTTTTCTTCAAGGTAAATGCGGAGAGCAAGTTTGCCTTCATGAATTGTCCCTTTATCCTTAACGCCGTGACCAAGAACCAGGGACTATACTATGACAACAGGATTCGAATGTACAGCGAACGCCGGATCACAGCGCTCTACAGTATGGTGGAAGGACAGCAAGCCAATCCCTACTTAAGACTTAAAGTCCGAAGAGATCATCTCATTGATGATGCTCTGATCAGGGTAATTTATTAATTGACTTCACAATGAATCATCCTGAGTGATAGTTAGTTTTTTTGTATCACACAGATCAGTATGTTTTCTTTATACTGTAAATGGACATTTTAAACTAAGTAAGTTCCTCCTTACATATTGATCTTAATGACCAGGGTTTGTTGAAGTTCATCTGTGTAGTTACAGTACAATTGGACTTTTTACAGGTTGACAGAGTTGAATTTGTCACCAAAAAAAAAACAGTGGACTTAACTTTACTCTATTTGTTCCAGCTGGAGATGATTGCATTGGAGAACCCCTCAGACCTGAAGAAACAGCTCTATGTAGAGTTTGAAGGGGAACAAGGCCTGGATGAAGGAGGCGTTTCCAAAGAGTTTTTTCAACTGGTAGTTGAAGAGATGTTCAACCCAGATATTGGTAAAACATCTATGAAAATAAACAATAGTCCCAACATAATTACCAGATATCTTGCTGTACTAATGTATTCATTTTAGTATACAATTAAGAATGCAATGTATGGATATCATGGTTGTTACTGTAAGACATACTATCATACTTTCAGATTCTCTTCATCGGTTGAAATGATCATTAGTTTTTGCAGTCAAATCTCACTGGTTAAATGAACACTATCCATGACTTTTTGTTCATCCCCCAGGTATGTTCACCTATGACGACACCGCCAAGGTGTTTTGGTTCAACCCCTCTTCATTGGAAAATGAAGGGCAATACACACTGATAGGTATTGTGTTGGGCTTGGCCATATACAACAACTGTATCTTGGATGTGCACTTTCCCATGGTAGCGTACAGGAAGCTGATGGGCAAGAAGGGGACTCTTCTGGACTTAGCCGATTCTCACCCGGTAATACAATATTATATTTAATGTTAAAATCTGTGACGCTCTTTTTTAACATGCCTATCTTTTGTTTGTTTCTGACTGTGCAATGGAACAGGCTCTCTATCAGAGTATGAAAGAGATACTGGATTATGGGGGTGACGTGGAGAAGGACATGATGCTCACCTTCCAGATATCACAAACTGACCTATTTGGAAATCCTGTCACACATGACCTGAGAGAAAACGGAGAAGACATCCCTGTAACCAGTGACAACAGAAAGGTAGCTTTTCATGCAAAACAGTAAATGGGTCCCACCGTGAAATTAAATAAATGCATGGCTTTGGCGCGAGCTTTACTTACCAAAAGTTGTTTTTTCTCCAACTGGTTTTCTGAGGCGTCGTCACTGTGACCCTTTGCTCCATACAGGAATTTGTGTCTCAGTATGCCGATTACATTCTGAATAAAAGTGTGGAGGTGCAGTTCAAGGCCTTCAGACGAGGCTTTCACATGGTGACTAATGAGTCTCCACTGAAGTACCTGTTCCGGCCCGATGAAATAGAACTGCTCATCTGCGGAAGCAGGGTACGTTAGTTCACCCGAGGTTATTCTTTACTCTTGTTCTTCTCTTCAAAAACCCTGAACAAATCTTGTCTTTAATTCTTAGAACCTGGACTTCCATGCCCTTGAAGAGAGCACAGAGTATGATGGGGGCTACAACAAAGAGAGTCGCGTCATTAAGTAAGCTTAACCACTCTCCATTTGAGCTGAAGATTGAGTTGCTCTGTCATTGTTATTGCATTTCTTGTCCATCTCCAAAACATTTTTCAATCTCTAAATATAGCATGGCATCTCTTATTGGATTAATCCGACATGATGATTATAAATAAACTTTCACATTCGCTTTTTTTCACAGAGATTTCTGGGAAACTGTGCACACATTTGAAGAAGAGCAGAAGAAGCTTTTTCTCCAGTTTACCACAGGCACGGACAGAGCACCTGTGGGTGGCCTTGGGAAACTGAAGATGATCATAGCCAAAAATGGCAGTGATTCAGACAGGTAAGTGGACACTCATGTTGCTATAGGTGATGATGATGATGATGATGATGATGATGATGATGGTGATTGTTGTTGTTGTTACTGCTGTGGTTGTTTCTGTTGAAGTCTTATCTAATCTGAATGTTTTCTGTACCAGGTTACCTACATCCCACACGTGCTTTAATGCCCTGTTGCTTCCAGAATATTCTACCAAAGAGGCGCTTAGAGAGAGACTCCTAAAAGCCATCACGTATGCCAAGGGATTTGGCATGCTGTGAGGCCTACCCACATGCCCAATTGCTTGATTCCTTTCAATTCAACAAACTGTGAGAGAAGATTAGAGGTGATCCTTTTGCCAGGCAGCTTGTTGGGTGCCATCTTGCTCTATCTACTGGTTCCCCTGCCTTCATTTGATTTAGGATTTATAGTGTTATCTACATGTGTTATGTATTTTCTGAAGGTGTAACAGATTTTTAATACCGCTTTGACTCCAGAGAGCTTTTTTTTCTTGAATTCTGTTGTGTCAGAATGGATGTTAATTGCTGCTTAATTTTTTGAACATGAATATGAATTGAACTTATGCACTCGATGCTGGCATGGCGAGCTTTTGAGGTCAAATACTGTGAACTTAATGACTTTATATCTATTCTAAGTAGCAGAACTGAGTTGTTTCAAAAATGGTTCCAGGGGTGGTACATATTTCAAATTTCAATTACGTATTCAAATCAATAATGTTGATGTTGTTTGATGTTTTAGATGCAGGTGTGTGTTATTGTTGTTTACTCAGGTAACATCACATTTTAATATCTTAGTCTTTCCATGTGTTTCCATGCTTTGAGCTGTATTCAGTACCTGCTGACAGACTGGGTTTATTGTGTAGAACCCATGACACTAGTGCAATAGTTGCAATAGTAGTGCATGTTTCAGATTGGCACATTTCACTCATTGATTCACTCATTCAGTTTGTGTGTCAGTCTAAATGTGTCAAATCACACACACACACATACACACACACACACCCACACACACACACACACACACACACACACACACACAAACCTCTATACCAAATGCGGAAAAATAATGAGTCCTTGTCTGGTGCTACATTAACATGTTCTTACTTGGCAATATCAAGTAAATAATGGGGATCTTACCATAAACTGCAAACCTTTAGCAGTCTGTCAATCTCAAGAGGTTTGTGGGTGAGCAATCTTGACATATTTTGTGACATATTTTTAAACAGCCTGGTCTGATAGTTTCACGTGTTTCAGAGGTTTTTGACCTTGTCATTTGGGTCAGTGATGGAGAATCACCTGATGTGCTGTATGTGCTGTATGAAATGTACATTACATAAAGAAAACTATGGAAAGCGGTGGAACCTTAGTAAATTATTTATTAAATGCAGTTAAATTCAGTATAATTATATTTAGAGCTTCCATCAATATAAATAGACATCTCTAATACTTGGAGGACAGTTTTAAGTCACTGCCAGATTGTGATTGTTAACATTATAAAAGACAGGACAAAGTTCTTGGTCCACGAGTGTATGCATGGAATCAACTCTTCCATAACACAAACCAAAAAACAACAACAAACAACATTGTGGCAATAGTGTGGTGACAGCACGTGGTTCTGTTGTAGTTCCTATAACATTTTGAGCACATGGTTTCACACTCAAATGTCAACCGAAGATTGTCTTACATTTCAGAAACTGCTGCAGTCTGTACTCATTGTGAAAGTTTACAGCTATCCTACAAGAAAATCCCTCAAAGTTCCTCAAACAATGCCATTTATTTCCGCATTCTCCAGGATCCCTAAAGGGGAGGCTGACTTATGATGCAAGGACATCCAGCATTCAATATCAGACTTACTGCATAATAGACTCATCCACATAACAAGTAACAGAGTATAGCTCAGTTACCGAGAACACATAATGCAGAAAAACATGAATACAAACTGTTGTACTGTACAGCAACACTATAGGTCAATATACTTAGAAATGCACAACAACGTGTCTCTGTTGTGACAGTATTGAGTATTGTGGTACATTCAGTTAGTTATTTTTTTGGTGGTTCTTCCTTTTTGTCCTCGACCACCTCTTCCTCCTTGCACAGAGATTTCACCTGTGTCTCCATTATTTTGACCCGATCCTTGAGCTTGGCCTGGGTGGACACCTGTTCAGCCATCATTCTGGCAAACAAGGTTGTGGTTTTGTCAACGTTTGTCTGAAGGTGCATAATCTTGTCCAAAATGATCATCGGGTCTGATCCCGCGTTGGCAATGGCCTCGTCGATCAGGTTGTCCTTCATCAGGATCGCTTTTCCCTTCTCCTCCAGGGCCTTCTTGGCTTCTGGGTACTCAGTGAGAGACTCCATCAAGTCATCTTTGGAGAGGGCGAATAGGTCGGAGTAGCCCACACTCCGAATGTTGGCTGTTCTCCTGTTGCCTGCCTTACTGCCTTTGATTCCCAGGATGCTGATCTCCCCAAAGTAGGCACCCTCTCCGAGCACCACAAACTGCGTGATGCCATCGTCCGCCACCACAGCCAGCTTCCCGTCCTGGATGATGTACATCTCTCTCCCGATGTCGCCCTTCTTGCAGATGTAGTCCCCGGGGCTGAACACCTGCGGCTGGAGCTTTAGCACCAGTTCAATCAGCAGCGCTGCCTCACAGTCCTGGAAGATGCGCACCTTCTTCACCGTGTCCAAGTGGACGTTGACGGCGATCTCCGCCTTCAGCTTGTCCGGGAGGTTCTTAAGCACGGCTTTCTCGTCGCAGGTCTTATTCTCCGTCCAGAGGTAGTCGAACCACTTGATGACTCTCGCCTCCAGGTCCTTGGAGACCTGCCGGGAAGACATGTACTGCTTGATGGAATCCACTTTAGTCTGGAAGTCTGTTCGGGAGGCGTTCATGTTCAACACCATGGAACCGACGTTACCGACGATGGAAGCGAAGATCAGCACACCCACGAGGAAGTCGGTCACAACGAAAAGATACTCCAGGTCGGAGACGGGCGGCGGGACCTCTCCGATACAGGTGAGAGTGAGGGTGGACCAATAGAGGCAGTAGATGTACTTCCGGGCCAGGCGACCGAACTCGGGATGGCTGGTGTTGGGATACACCCAGGTGTCCTTGCCAAAGCCAATGGTTTTTGAGATGGAGAAGAACAGGCAACCATTCCAGTGGATAATGATCAGGATGTAGAGTACAAGGTTGCTGATTCGGAACACGTTGGGAAAACTCGTTCTGGTTTCGGTGCGCTCGAAGAACTCAAAGAGTCGAGACATTTTGAACAAGCGGTTAAATCTAAACATAGGGTTGTTGTATCCATACTTGATAAACAGCAGATCAGTTGGAAACATTGCCAGCATGTCATACTTGAATATAGGTTTTGCTATATAATTGTCTCGCAATTTCTTCGAGTCTTTTACAAGAAGTCCTTGTTCCAGAAATGCTGCAAAAGAGAATAGATAACATCTCACACTAGTTACATAAAAACCCCTTTCCATTTCAGCAGATATCATTGACTGACAATATAAGCAATTATGTCAAATCTAATCATATTGGTTGATATGATACATTACCTAAAAAGAAGAATCATTCATAAGGAATGATAGTCTAAATGTATGACACATGGTGTGTATATGTACATTCATGTATTGTGTGCCTGTGATTTTCTGTTCATTAGTCACCTGTTCTTGCTTTGACAAACCAATCAGTGTAGTAGATCGCATCTGAAGAGTAATCCAATATAATCCAAAGAATGGTGTAGTTCTCCTGGAGTTCATCAAAGGAAGACCTAAGGATAAAAAAAATGATGGAGAACCTGCAGCTTCCAGTCCAGCAGTTAAGCCATCTTTATGTTGTGTGACTATGAACTCACCTTGTAACAAGCATAATAAGATTGTAAAACACTGGCAGAGCGATGACTGTGAGCCACCTGTAGTACTTGTCTGTTGCTGGGTCCATGATCCAGATTTCCTTCCTGAAAGAAACATCTCAAAATAATCTCTGTATTCTCATACACAGATTCCTATAATTTAGTGTTGTTGACCTAAAGTCTGTTGTTAGTCATGTTGTTAGACTACTCACCTACTGATCACGAGAGTTACTAGGCTGCTAGTACGTATATATTTTCTATTGTATACTTCTTATATGTCTTCTGTCTAGGATTGAATACTTACTTTGGCTCCTCTGCCTTTTTATCATCCTTTTTGTCATCTTTCTTCTCATCTTTCTTCTCCTCCTTTTTGTCATCTTTCTTCTCATCTTTTTTCTCCTCCTCCTTTTTGTCCCCGTCTTTTTTCTCATCCTCTTTTTTCTCATCTTTCTTTATCTCGTCCTTTTTGTCATCTTTTTTGCTAAAGATCACATGTTTTTGTGTTCAAACCGAAGTCTTAAGCATTAATTTTTCTATTCCATGGGGAACTACCAGGGAGCTACCGAAGACTTTATTCCAGTGCTGTCACTTCTACTTTTGGCCACTAGATGGCATTATGAATTCAATGACTTCTAATCTAGTCTCATAACTGTAGTACTAATAACTACCTAGATCTGGAGATCTAAACAAAAACCTATGTTAATCCATGCTAGCTCTAGCATTACATACTGTAGCAAATATACCCACGCCCGCATAAAGAGTCAAGTACTCTGGATGTTATTTAGGAATACAGGGAGCCTCTACTTCAGGTTGACTATACCTCTACAGGACAGGCTGAAGCTATGTTATTTACTATGTATAAAAACACTTACTCATCTGTGTTGTTGCAGTTGTTCATGTTGTAAGTGGCCAGGGGCCAATGCTTGGGATTACTTGAGGAAACAGATTTTCAATTTGTTAATGCTTCTTTCTCTATTGACCTGGCGTGACACTACTAATGCAATGTCTCCACAACTAATGCAATCAATACCCCGCTGCATTATTTTCAGTGCTTACAGGGTAGCAACAGAAGCAGTATGGAAGGAACCAATAGATTAGACGAGCACATTTTATTATAAAAAACCTATAATAATTATTTTTCTGTAAAGAGAATTATGTTTGGAGAGAATTTTTATCAATGTTCCAATGTCCCAATGCACCATGTGCACATAAATGTTATAAAATCCATAAAATAGAGCAACACAAGTACAAGGACAGATTTTTGTTTTGTCACTTTCAGAAAAAAAGAGCGCATTTAAGGCACCTTTACATTTGGTTTTTTTGTAAAAATGTATGAGCCTAAATTGCAAGGTTACAAAGTTCCATGACAAAGTTTGTCTCAGGGGAAGCTTTTTTTTTTTTTTTTTTTGCTTTTTAATTTAAATAGCCAATTGTCGTACCACAATCCTACATATTTTCAAATTAAAATATAAGATACCTTCCAAAACCTGCTGAAATTATCTTATTTTGACTCATGATGTATTGACTTTTATTTTTATCTTTTATCAACTATATGTGATCCAACAAATGCCTTCCAGCAACTTTCATTCTATCATTTCTACACCTCACAATGGTTTTACAAATGTTCCTATTAACTAGAAGAAAACTACTGTAAACTAGTAATGATTACTACTGGAAACTACTGCTACTAGGAAGGAAACCAATACTCCACAACAAATCGACTGGAGTCAAATCAAGGCAAACACCACCACCACCTCTCTCAGCTCACTCACTTCCTCTTCCTGGGTCCATCGGACTGACCCAGGGAGGACTGGGCGGTACTGCCACGGCTGCTCAGGTCCTTAAGCTCGGGCCCGCGGAAACGCTCCAGGAAGGAGTCGCGCCGCTCTTCCTCGCCGCGAAGCCTGCGAGCTGCCCAGCTCCGTAGCAAGAGCAGGAAGTGAGAGAGCCTGGGAGATCAGTACAGGTCACACACTAACGGGTCATTCGCAACCCCTCTATCAGCTGCTGTCATGGGTCATTATTAATTGGCGCTGTGGAACACGCAGTACAGTACCAACCGGTTTGATCACTTTCTCAAGAGAGAAAAGCCAGATCGTCCTCATCAATGTGTGAGAGATAGAACCAATACTTTGGTTAAAAAAACAAATGTTTACTAACTGATTGATTGAATTATAAAGCCAACAGTGTAGGTCTTCAATGACCTTGTTTCTGGTATGCCTAACGGACTATAACCACAGTTTGATGTTTAAACCGTGCACCATGCACTTGCATTCAAACCAATGATAAAATAGTTTCAGAATCATCTATTTATTTTTCACCACAATTATTGTATTGTATATCTCTTGTTATTTCATTGTTACTGTAATTTCGGGTTCACTGTAAATGGGAACTACCCTCAATGAACCGCCATGAATAAAAAAAAATAATTAAAAAAAATTAAGGTTGAATATCTCAACATTTTGGTTCCACTTGTACGCAGCCATATAATAATGACAATAATGCACAGCTATAGCTTTTCAGTATTGCAAAGGAAACTCCTTAGTGGTCAGGAGTTGGTTTGCAATGACGATCAGCCTGCTGCACATCTTCAACAACACATGTACTTGTGCTAAAGTAGACTGCATGCTCTATAGGGAGTTGGTCTATAGGGGAGGCTATACCTGGCCATGGCTCCTGTGCCTGTGAAAGAACCCCGGCGTGACCCGGGGAGTCCGCTTGTTTCAGTGGAGGCGGCACCTTGTACCGCCGAGGACGCGTCCTCACAGGCAGAGTGTGCTCTGAGAGATGGAGAGGGAATCAGTTATCTTAAAGTTTTCCTGTCTAATCACATATGACTTTAACTTTTTCCTGTCTAATCACATATGACTATATAACAACTTATTATTTCTCATAAGCACTTAGTTTAGTTCACCGAATTCAAGTATACTTTCAGTGTGATTAATGCAAAATAGTGTTACTTTGGTTTACTCTCAAACACCACCACATCTGGCTGTCACACTGACATCCATAACAGACTGCTAGATTTCAGGAGGATGAAGATGAGGGTGATGTATGAATGTAATATGTTGGGCTGATGCTCAAGGTTCTCCATTATGAGATCTGACCTGCTGCGGCTATTGCCTGAGTCATCATCGGAGTTGGCAACTGGAAACGTATGATTGGTTGGGTAGGACTTTTTAGTGCAGATCTTCGCCATATTCACTGGTCAGACTATGCCCGCCGTAAATAAAATGCTGCAATGACAAAAAAAAAAAAAAAAAAAAAAAAAACATGAACTGCTATATAAAGCTCACACTCACAGATATAAATACAGAAAATATTTTTCCAAAGGACAAACTAATGGGTCCTTGCAGGGGGAAAAATTAAAAGCAGATTCTAAACATGTACAAATGTGTCCAATATGGACACTCCACCTTGCACTGTAGGTGAGGCTGTAACAGTTGCTTTCCACCCCTAGAAATGATTCAGTCTAATAGAATCAACCACCACACAGTGGCTCTTTGAACGGTGACAAGTTGGAATTGTTCATTCTGATACAAATTGAGTACTTTTTCATTCTGAAAACACATCCATGTGAACAAGACATCTAAGAATACACCCTGATTATGACTTAACACCAAACAGGATCAGTGTTCCAGCCTGCTGACAGATCACCACGGCTTTAAATCGGCACAGGCTATGGCACTCAGTCTGTTCCCAAACATCTGTGATTGGAGGTCAGCAATCATAGAGGCAATCAGAGATACATGGTGACTCAGGGGGTCAGGAACAAACCAGACCCTCATCCACCCTGGTCACCTGTTGCAGAGTCAGATGACATGTTGGACTCACTGCTGAGGAGGCAGGCACACAACCTGAAGTTATTTTAAGATTTATGTATCTAAGCTTGAAATCACTGTTGCTAGAGGCACGTTTCCTTACATGATTTCTTTCAGATTTTCCCTATTTGTCAGAACACAAATATTAACATGGATGCACAGAAAGTGCATATCCATGTCGGTAAAGAAATGTCATGGTATCCCAAAGACATGTTATGCTTATTTCCTGGTATATTTGTTTGGGAGCCATTATATAACTTGTAAAGCTGTACTCCTCATCTTCCAACATACATTTCTAAGACGTATTTCTAAGACCATTGTAGCTTCAGGTGGTGGCACGTGCAGTGTCAATCTGTTCTAACCCTCTCAGCAACAGCATGCTAAATCTTGTTAGCAATTTGCATACATCAGGTGCCGTCAGTCTGTTGCTGACCTTTGTCTACAAAGTTGATGTGGGTATAATATGCATTGTAAGAAACCATATGTCATTTACCAAAAGCATATACATAGTTGACTGTCTCTAACCAAACCATTTGCAGTATAGCTTACCTGTGATGTCTTCTGGTCGCAAAATTCCTCCTAATAGTTATTACATACTTGTGAGACAAGCTCACGCCTGTCCGTTAGGTTATCTTCTCTGTTCGTTAAATTATGTATGTCTCCATGTTGCTCCACCTTGTTTATGTTCATGAGAATACGCTCCATAGAACCTCGGGCATCGAAACAGTCTTCAGCACCTAGTACCGTTGGAGAGCTCCGTGCAAGTGTACTGAAAGTAGGCGGAGCCTCTTCACCGTCTGGGTTCCAGAAAACTCCTCGCCGTTTTTAATGGTCACTTTTGGGTTGTTGTAGTTTCACGATACACAGCTTTACGTGTAATTGGCATATGTGTGGTTTTGGTTTCGAAGTTAACTACACTAAAATGAGCATACATCGTTATATGAATGGAGGTGAATGCTATGGATGTTGCATATTGTGTTTTTCCATACCCTGATGCTTGTGCAAGAGAAACTATGTATTTCTTATTGTGAAGAAAATATGTGTTTCTTTATCTGTGAGGGATAGAGACAGTGCTTGTGAAATAATTTGTTTTTGTTATTTTGTTGACTGAATTATAAAGCCAACAACTGAAGTCAACAATCACTTTATAAATTGCCAGGCATTGTCATTAGAAGTGCACATGATGTGAGGGAACTACAGCCAATGGCTTACAGCCACAAAGAACCACCCTCCCATCTAACATCAACGAACCAATGCCTTGCTATCCTTGGACAGAGAAGAAGCCCTTAAGGCAATCGGCAGGGTTGTCCCACTAATCCCGGATTACAGCCAGCCAGGTGCCTCTTTGATCTGTCCAGCGATTCATTTTAGACCAAGGCTCATTAAATGTGTGGCCCTACAGTTGAGCTGCATGAGGATACTGTAAATCAGATGCTTTCATATAGTAGGACACCACCCCCCCCCCCCCCCCCCCCCCATGCACCCAACCCCACACACACACACACACACACACACACCTCCCAGCCTTGATTAGGTACATTTAAAACTCATTAGTTCCAAAGATTCTTGTGTCAAACCAAGATGATTGATAGTGACAGATGGAGTAGGGTAACAGGATTAACAGCCTTAACGGAGAAGCACATTCAATAGAACAGATAGGGCAAAAATAATCATTTGGGTTTTGGTGAGCTATTTTTTTTTTATGAATTTATGAAATGCATTACACTGCAAATATTCTGGATGACAGAACTTCATCTATATGGTGGAAATACACACTCAACTAAACCTTTGAAAAAACATAGCTGAAGCATCGCTTTGAATAGCACACCGATATCAATCAGAAGCAAACACTCGCTCCCTGGTAAAGGATTTTGCCAGTAATGTCTATTAATAGTGGTTCAGCGGCAAGTCCAAAAATAGTTTACTAGCTGTCATGTTCAGCAGAGTGACCAAGAATAACCAGACATTGAGAAGTAATCAGTACCACCATCAGAGGATTATCTCAGATTAGCCATGACATTAGTGATGACACAATTAACACTGTATGTGATTTAATGTGATTCTTTTCATCTTCCTTTGACACTCTGTGTAGCATTGAGACATGCTGACTCACTGGTAAACAAGTGTGCAAAACATGAGAGAGAAATTGACAAGATTTTAAAATAAATGTTGAGAAAAAAGTAGAATACCATAATGCAAAGGGATTTTTTTATTATCATTTTTAGGACTGAAAATAATCGCATATTCAGGGCCCGCAATGACAGTAAAGCATTTCAGTTCAGCATGCGCTGTGGTGTCTCCAACCCCCATGAGTCAAGAGCCTGGCCAGGTGCTCAGAGACCTAAGACCAGTTCAAAGCCTCTTTACACGTCCAAGAGGCCAGGGGTAATCACTGTATTTAAGACCCAGGACTTCCCAGAATGCATCAGCCTGTATACATTGGAGCCTCTCTCACTCTCCCTTTCTGTCTCAGTTGACAACAACAGTGACAAGATACTTCTAGGACACTTCCATCCACAAACTACGAGTCGTGGACTCCTTGTGAAATGTAAGGACTTGATGGACACTATCAGACACACAGATGTATACTAGCAGACAGAACGCAGTTGTCAAATCACTCAATCAGGGTCAAGGTAGGGACACAGACTAGTGAATAATGGCAAATAAACTTTGTTGTGTTTTTTCAAACAAAACCGTCACACAAGGAGTCATTCTCCTTGGAACTTGACCCCTAGTTTCATTCAAATGTCCATCCTCTCCCCTCCCTGGCTTGCTTTGGAAGAACATGTCACCTTTAGGATGAAATCAACAAAACAATTCAATGATATGAAGACAAAAATGCTTTTATATCAAATCCATTTATCGTGTTTTAATTATTGACAGTATCATGTCAATGCTCACATCACACACCACCTTTTGTAAACACAACTCAAGAGTCTCTCTTACTTTCTCTTTCTGGTCACGTGGAGCTGTCTAAGCCTATGACAAGTGGTCTGGTATCTAGCCTGGCTGATCTTGATGATCTTATTGCGTAGAGTGTGTACCTGCAAAAAGGCAACAGTCAATGGTAAAAATACAGTCAATACACCAAGCACAGGTAAGTGTCCTTGACATGCAATTGCCACGTTGTATGTATTTGCCTTCCAGTGGCCGTCTTAAATTTTGAGGTGGGGACTGGGCACATGACTCATAGGTACCTCCTTATTGTTGTACTTGAGAATGGTGAACAATTTGTCCGCAGCCTCCAAACGACGAGGGGTTGCTATGACAACTCCCGGCACAAAGTGGTCACCCAGGTCGTCTGTCCCAGCGGCCACCAACACATAGTCCGCTACCTACGATGTCAATCAGGCAGACTCCATCACAGGTCAAGTGCACATCAAGTGCATCTGGAGGGTCTCACTTGCACATCAAAATTCAGGTCATGGACAAAACTGGTAAAGTCATCTCTGTCTCTCGATCCCGAAAAAGGCATTTGCAGATTTTATGCCTGAGTGTGAGTGTGTAATTAATTTGGTGCTAATCATCATCATCATAATCATTCAATCATCATTGCATCATAAGAACAACAACACACTGTATCTATGTAGCACAAGACACCCAAAGCACTTCACAGTGAAGGGGGAACCTCACTAACCACAAACAATAACTGCTGGGTCTTACCGCCAAAGGAGGACAGGGTCCACTGCCTCCTACTGTCAGCACATCGCCAAGGGCTACGACCTCACAGGTCCCGCTGCTCAAATCGACCTTGACTCTCTTCCCAGGCAAACGCTTCCTAGCAATGCCTGTGGTATATGAGACAACTCGCAATTAAACATATGCTGAGTTGGTGGCCAGGCCGCTCCTTGTGACAAAATCTTTCTTGAATTTCCCCTTGGGGATCAATAAAGTATCTATCTATCTATCTATCTATCTATCTATCTAAAATCAGATGAGTGAAAAGTGAGACGAGGACTTGGAGAGAAATGATGATGACTTGATGTTGAAACGTGTCACAGATTTTAAAGGTTTAAAATGACCAAAGCCATGAAAGTATGAAGAGATAGAGGTTTTTAAACTACAGTATATCAAAAGGAAATGTGTTTGTTTTGAATATTCAGTATTTTCCCATCCAAAGAGCACCTGAAATATATAGCTTTTGAGCCCAGTAACGTTTCTTAAGACAGTTTGGAAAGATACTAGAGGTTGTAGGAAACAAGACACATAATGACATAATGATCCCACATGAATGATACATACAGGGTGTTAGTAGGAGAATAGAGGTTGTCTTTGGGTGACTGGGCTGATATGTAAGAGATGCTGTGAGGTACGGAGAGAAATGGTCAGTTGGTCACTGCCAAATGAAACAGAGTTGTGATGGGATGAGAGCAGACAGACTCGCCTGAGTAGTAGACCCCATTGGCCTCTGAGCAAGCAACGACCTTTTGACCCCTCAGAGAATCCAAGGGTCTTTTGGGGGATTCTCTCTGGCTTTTGGACAGTGTTTCCTTAAGGCTACTGTTGGTGGTCTGGGGAAAGCAAGAGTCAGGAAAGTATACTGAGGGTCACGTCGAGTTCAGGGTCCAAGAGGCAGACAAATCATGTCAACATTTCTATTTATGACACAAAATAAAGCAAACACAATGAAAACAGTGACATTTCTATTTACTACCTTTATCTGAATGCTAGTAAATGTGTGTCTACATCTGTGTCTAAATCTGTGTGTGTGTGTGTGTGTGTGTGTGTGTGTGGGGGGGGGTGTGTGTGTGTGTGTGTACACACACGTGTGTGGCTGTGCCTGTATACGGACCGTGACATGCCTCTGCCCCTGTGTCTGATAAGCCATCAGGGGTGATTGGACTTAAAAACAACCTCTCCACCTAACAGCCCTTCACTCTCAGATGGAGACAGACTGTTTTTATAACAGTGCCTAATATAGCAGGCTGAAGAAAGGTGCATCTGTTTCTCCATACAACACCATTGCTGGAGAGGATGAGGACAACTACTCAACTGGAAAAGCAGACAAGCCCTGTTTAACTTGCTATGAAGGAACAGTCCGAATTCTGCATGATGATCCACCAACTGCTGTTCAATTTGTTTTTGTGGTATATACAGAAAACATTGTGAGGCCCATTACTGTCATACTGTGCTTACCGGTATTATCTGAATTTATTTTAGGACATTTACAGGCTGTCTGTGTATGTACTGTATGTGTGGTGTTGTATTTATGACATCTTGTGTCTAGGCCAGTCTTTGTCTATATTAGAGTAACAGAGTTGTGTATGGCATCTTGTATCTAGTTTCTGAAGAAACCACTGTGCCTGTGTCACGCTCTAACCACAAAATCTTCTAAATGTTTTTTGGACGTCCTTTGGTCTGTACTCTTTGTGTGACCGCTCAATTCCAATTTCACTGGCTCTGCGCACAGTAAGTAAGTTGACGAAAGGAGGAACATACCACGATAGTCGTCGTCCTCTAAATTAGGCACTCTGACCACTGAGGTTTGTGGGCAAGGCCTCAGTGTGAGTCAGTGGCAGACATGGAGACTGCAGAGAACAACATGTACCCAAAACAGACTCAAAACTTCAGACAAAGTTCTGTGACCAGATCTCAAGTGGCTTTCATCTCCACGCACCACAAATGACTTGGTCACCCTTCAGGGTTTTGATTGGCAAAGCCAATTTCCAAAGCCCTAATGCTTTCAGATTATATCGAAACCAAACCAAAAGGAAACTATATCACTGAATTGGTCTTTCCAAGTTAAAGCTTCAGACTAGATGGACACAGAAAAATCCAATAACTCAGACTGAGCTCTAAGAGTCCAACTCTTAGTCGTTCAGTGTCCACATACAGTACGTCTCCGTGGATGTTGATACTCACTGCTGCCCTTGCGTCTCTGGCTGCCTGCCTGGCGACGTCCTGCAGGTCGGAGGCCTGCCGGAGGAAGCCGTGCCCCATCTGGATCTGCTCCTCCAGCTCACGCAGCTCCTCCAGGGCTATCGGACAGCCCAGCCTCTCCAGGACCTGCAGCTGGACCCCACGCCGCTCCCCGAAGGCCACTGGCTCCCCGCCAAGCCTCCACAACACACAGCCCAACATACAGTATGAGATGAACTCCCAACGGCACACCTTGACTGCCCACCGCTACGCCCCACTCCAATCCTAAATGGCTTATTGACCCTCATCAATCATCTTGATCAATAACAGTGTATAAACTGGGTCTGAGAGGTGTTACTCACTTGTCCTTTTCTTCCTGTGGCAAGGCTCTCCAAACAATCAGGTCCAGGCGTCTATTGTAGAGAAACATTTTTTTTTTCAAAGGAGTAATATATTCAAGAGGGTACCCCCCCCCCCCTCGCTTTCCTTCTCTCTCATTATCCCTCTCTCTATAACTCACAATGCAGTCCACACGGTGAAACAATTGCATTGCTCAATGATTGGAGCAGGCATATTGATTTAAGCCAAGTGCTGGCTCTCCCACTACAAAGTGATGAGATACTTTAAAACCCAATATCCTTCCAATTGAAATTCACATACATTTCACATCGCTAACATGAACTGGTAGTGAAACAAATATTCAGATATTATTACATGGCACACACACCTCTCATATTCCTTTCATTTATGCCTATTCAAATGCATACTCACAGACTACTTGGTACATCCTCCTAGCACATAAGCGCACACACACACACACACACACACACACACACACACACACACACACACTCTCTCTCTCTCTCTCTCACACACACTCACACACACCTCTCAAAGGCCTGCAGAGCATTGCTCAGTCTAGATTTGTAGTCCTCCAAGTCGATAGATAAAGGGTTGATCAGAGTTAGTCTCTGTGTGCCACCTTTGCTGATATGGGCCAGGTGAAGTACCTGTGATTTACATACACACACACACACACACACACACACACACACACACACACACACACACACACACACACACACACAGACAAACACATTTACACCTTAACAAAAGCCTACTGTCTCTGAGCAGATATGTACACCACACTTTGTGAATGGATTTGTGTGTATTGCTTTGAACTTGAGTAAAATGGCACAATGGAACCACAGACATGGCGAGACATGGCCTCTGTGACGGCTCCATGGAAGACACATCTGTTGCCTCTCTAGCTCATAGAGTGCCACATATTGCAACCTGTGCCGCAATCAGACATGAATCCATGCATGCGATTGTCTGAAGGATCCTTGTGTCTATGTGCTTCGTGCCATTCAAAAGCAGCATCGTAACAAATAACAATAGGCAGCTACATGCTCCTGCATTTTAATGAAATTCTTTGAAATGAAACACAAAAAGCACAAAATAATCCATTGTGCTTTTCCCATTGTAAAGTGTCCTCAGGCAGACTGATAATGCAATGAGAAGAGCAAGCACCTGTGGACCGCATGCCTCCGTGGATTAGATTATACACATGATAAACCACTGTTCTGTTGACAACAACATCAAATGCAATATGCACTTCTTTAGTAAACATTTCTATAGATATTCATGTTAGTTGACACATCAACTTTCCTTTAGTACAATAAATAAATAGCTTTTTATTCTACTGTATTTGATGATATTGCCACAAAAACAGACAAAATGGAACAAAGGTCCTTCACTGCACCTGTCTATCACTCAACAGAACTGAACTGATGATACAGTTGTGTCTGACACAGCACTGCCCCCTAGAGACAGAAAATGGAATGGAAAAGGTTTTCTCCAAGCTCACTATCAGTTTCCATCACAGTCTACCCACTACACTACACACAACACAACACAAACATTAAACAGTGTAATGTGTCCTTGACATCACTGCCATAACCATGTGACTTTCACTTTAAAAACAACTTTCATCCTCAATGACTGACCTTCAGTGGTTCAAGTTAGACACAATAAGAGCAATGATCCTTACCTCATCAAAGACCTTTGAGTAAACATGCTTTTCCAGCATGGGAACATATTTTGCATCGTGAGCTATGGCAGCTGGTGCCACGGCATCTGATAAAGTGAGCTTCTTTGCAACCAGACTGTTGGCCTTCAACCACTCTGCTGTTGACACATCCAGAGACCTACAGCATTGGAGGGAAGGAAAACACAGCAAACATTAATTGATGAAGTGCTTCTGTTTTGCTTTTTCCCCCCTTTTTTTAGCATGTTCCACTATTCCCGGGTTCAGTTACAATGTTAATGCCTTCAATAGCAGACGCAGTACTCACGCCTTGGGTTTTCTCTGCTTTTGTTTTTTTCTTCTGATTTTGTTCGATGTTTCTCCAAGCCCTGAATTCAATATGCAGGGGGAAAAAACACAGTGATAGCTTAACAGCCCAGTGACTCATAAATCTTACCATTATATTGTCATTATGAGCTTATCCTCAATTCAAAAACAAAGAACATTTTTTGAATGCCTCAAACCCATTGGCAAAAACAGTTAATCTGGATCAGGGCATTCAGCGTCCGCTGTAGCCTAAATCATAATCAGGGTAATTTAAGGCAATTAAAAAGAGTGGTCACCATTGCCTGATTAAGCAAGGTCATTTCTGCCCCCCTCATCAACAACACAGTACACATGTAATATTTTACAATTGCCCCTTGAGATTTATAATCACAACCTAATTGGACACTTGTGCTGACTGCCAAAATGGTCACAAGAAGCCCTTTAAACATGGAGGATACAAAATAGCCAAGTGCAATGCTTGTTTTCTCTTCATTTAATGGACAAACAACTCTTCACGTAGGCCCTTAGCAGAAACATCAGAAAAATAGTTCCTTGTAAGCCCTCAGCTTACATGGAATTAAACAATATGTGTTCTGTGGAATCCTTCACACACATACTTTTTTTCTGAAGAAGCACACATTATCTATGAGCCAGTGAAGTCATGATGACTCATTATGGATTTTACATGTGTATTTTCACTCACTGTGAAGGACTTGCATCTGCTTATCAGCATTCGTCTGAAACAGTTCCAGAGACTCGGGAAGTAGCCAACCCTGATCAGGGACTTTGCCACTGTGAAGTGGAGCTCTGGCACCCACACTGCCACTGCTGGAAAGGAGCCTAAGCAAGCTGGATTTTGTTTGAGCTAAAACAATAAGCACACACAGCAGCCAGGAGAGTTGTAAAAGGGCCGTTAAAAACACAAAGGGCTTTGTGCTGGACATGATTCGAAGGCATTTGATTCAGCGAATGGCAAACAAGGTTTGGCAAGTACAGTGACTTGTTGTTTACTGTTAACATGTTTCTCTGACCTGCACATCTTGCAGACTTGAGCTGATTGGACTGCTGCTCGCCTGAATTTCTTTGGAAAGACTGCTGTTTGACGTAATAGAAGGGCCTGGATAGATACAGCAGAAATAAATATAATAAAATACAATAAAAACAATAAGAAACTAAGTAATTTGCTCACGCCCAAAGGCCACTCTACTTCACTTGCCTTTGGGTTGTGCCGCTCTTGTGATGATGGAAAGCATCCAACAGGACACACTCAGCACGGAGTCTGATGACGCTCTCAAGGGCTCTCCTCCCTTCCTCCATTTCTGTCTCCAAAATCTGGAGGTCTTCATTCTTTTGGACAATGAATTTTCACTTTCATTTTACCCAATCCATATTCTACATTAAACTGATGATAACATCAACCAACAGCTTAAGACAACATGAAGGACAAGCTGGTGCTCTGTTTTACAGAAGGTCCAGCCCAGTTTTAGACTTTAGGCTTTTGAGAACCTCCAGAGGCAATTTGCACAGACACATTAAAACATAACGGTATAAGACACCTCAACGCGTACCTCATAAGGCCTCTGAAGAGCATAATTGTCCCCGGCGTCTGTGAAATAGCTGAGGAATCTGCCTCCTGTCTGCTGGGAGAGTTCATGCAGGAAGCTGTTGGCCTCATGGTCATCACAGTTGAAGGAGATGGTGTGAACTGGCACAGGGGTCTTCCTTCTCACCAGTTCTAAAATGTCTTTGGCAGGCTGAAGAATAGGAAATAGCATGGCTGTCAAATACTCATAAATATGAATATAACGCTTCCTGAATATCAGTGTGATTCTTATTTCCTGTGCGCATTTTCCTAAATGTGCCGACGTTCCAAAGTGTGCCGACTCTTTTCTCAGAAAAGTATTTTTAGACTTATCCTGCCCTGCACCTGTGCACATACACATATGCCTCTTCTATTCCTCCTACCACCTTCTATAAACCAAATGTGTACTACGGTCTACACTGCACTACATATTTTGTCCTGTCTATGCACCACCTGTCTATACTTTGTATATCACATTACACTTTTCTGCTTTTTTTTGCACTTCTGGTTAGACGCAAACTGCCTTTTGTTGTGCAGTTGTGTGTGTTGTGCAGTGACAATAAAGTTGAATCTAATCTAATCTAATGTACAATTCATCTCATATATCTATATGTCTATATCTCATATGTCTTTAAATGTGTCTTTTCTCTATGCATTTAAGTGTACATACGCATTACAGTGTGTCAGTCACTGTGTACTTTCCTTACAGAGAACCACCTGACCTCTCTGTGAGATAAGACTGTATATGCTGCCTAACCTTTGGTCCGGGTGTAAGATAAAATACCTGATCAGGCCTCCCATCTGTTAGCAGGTACACAGCTTGAGTGCCCTCATCAGCCAAGGTTAAAGTAAGAGCATCTAGTGTGTTTGTAGAGCCTCCTGCCTGGTAATAGAAAAAATAGACAGATTTATCAAGAGGAGACATGCAAAATATATACAACAGTGAAATGGCAGCATTGAGGAGCACAAACATCTGAATCATTTTTGGTGTTTAGGGAAACGTTTCCGATGGAATGGTTGCATTTAAATCCCGTTCATATTTATGACATTCTGTAAAAGCAATATAAAACGTGATACAACCACCACTAACATTCATATCTCACACTGAACTTTGACCATACGACTCCTGGTCCTGGCCTTTATTTGGATCAACGCACCGTCAGTTGGTCAATCCAATGCTGTGCACTGGCCAGCGACTCAGGGCTGACCTCTGTTAGCGTGTCCCTCCACAGTGTCAAATTCGTGCCAAAGCCCAACATGTTTACTCTTTGCTTCTGGCAAAGCTGCTCCTGTAATTACAAGGGCTGCTGGAGTCACTCCAAAACAAAGAACGTATATTTAAACATTAAATCTGGCTATACGAAGAGATACAATCTGTTTGCTGAGAGACCGACATCTGGGCTGTTTGCACTGTATAAATCAGTTAGTCATATGCGAGTGAAAACCTCTATGAGCTGGTGAGCCTTCTCTTTCACCCAAGGCAGATGGCGCCGCATAGACTCTGAGGTATCAAGGAGGAGATACAGCTGGTCCTCCTGAATGTTGCCAAACAGCTCTCTGCTCCCACTCCTCAACCAATCTATTCTGTAAAAGAATTGCAGCAAAGTTATGCACATGAAGACAAGCACAATTTATGTACTGTATACCAATTAAAAGTGCATCACTCGCATTCATTCATTCATTCATTCGTTCATTCATTCATTCATCCATTCATTCATTCATTCATTCATTCATTCATTCATTCATTCATTCATTCATTCATTCATTCATTCATTCATTCATTCTGTGTTTCATTTTCTGTATTGGGCTTTAGATTGTGTGCTCACACCATACCTCTTCTGTAGGATAAGCAATGCCTGGTGCATCTTCTCCTCATACTGTCTGCACTCCTCAGCGGTGACATAGACGTGAACCACAGAGCCATCCTTCCAACGCATATGCACAAATCGGCTGCAGTACTTAGCATTGACCAGCTTTCTACATGTCACCTATACAGTTAAGAAGAACATGGAATTATGTCCTTTAAACAAACAACACAGACAAACTTCTTCTCATTCAAACACGTAGTATTGGTGGTGAGAGAAAGGGACCAGCCGAAGAACAAAGTGTTGCATTTTGAGTCTACAATGCTCTCATCCTCTTCAGCCTGCCTAGAAGGAAGTTTGCGTTCTAAATCAGGATACTCACAGCATCTGACTGGAGACTCTCATCGGCTGGCGTGGTTTTGATGTCAACAACGCCATCAGAGTGGTGAAAGGCACAGCTGGCAAGAGCGTCGTAAGGAGTCAGCTTCTGCGCCTTCAGTCCAAACAGCTCGAGCCACTGTCTGGAGCTCAGGGCACACTCTGAGGTACAGCTACACAGCATATCTGCTTCTGTGGAAGAAATCATTACACATCGCATCACATTTCTTCAAATGATCTAATCTCTATAGCATGGAGCAGAGTGATGTGGTATGGTATGGTAAGGTATGGTATGGTATGGTGTGACATGATATATGGAACATTACAATCTAAGATGGTATAGTACTATTCATGGGTTTCATCAGGTCACTTTACACAGGTGTATTAATCAATTACATGTGTTACACCTGTGGAAAGGGACCTGACGAAACCCATGAATACAGGACAGTGTACTGGGGGATGACATTATGATATGGTATGATATGATAGATATGGGATGAACAGCTCACCTGATTTAGGTTCTGGAGGGAAGAGTTCTAACAGAATGGCTTGGATTTGATCTCTGATTTGAAGGGCCTGTCTTTTCTCACTCCAGACCAGATAGACATCCTCTCGAACTCCACACCCTTAACAAAGGAGTTGAATGGGTTAACAAACATTTCTGACTCATTCTGCACATACATCATCAACCCGTTAAGAGATACCGAAACTGGCTGAACAATCTTGATTATAGCAAGGTAGTTGCTGACTTTTGGCTGCATATTAAACCCTAATGCCATTAGTTGCCTTCGGAAGAAAGATGCATACAGAGTTGTTAGCTATAAAAACAGCTGAGACCATTATTCTTTGTAAGAAAATACTACACTGCACTACCAACCACATTACCAACAAGCATATGTAAATCTACTGCTATCTTTAGCCCTTAAATAGAAACCTTGTCTATAATACACAGGCTTAACTGCCTAAACTGACAAGGAAATTCAATATGTCAAGGGTTATGAATTGACTGTAGAATTGATTTGTTACTTCCGTAGACTGGTTGATTTATTGCTGATCAACTAATTGATTCCTCTGTAAAGGGTTGGGGAGCTCTTGCTTGTTTACGTCATTAGACAACTGGCCATCCCCAGTGTGTTATGTAATGTTATATCATTTTTACCTGTCAGCCTTATGTTTTGTATTTGTTACCTACCTGTCCCCAGTGTGTCATGTTATGTTATTGTTTACCTGTCGGCACTCCGCCTAGCAGTTCAGTGGGAACCTCGGACGCCTCACACCTTGCTTTATTCAGTGATGAGTCACACAGTTCATCCACAAATATACTCATTTCAGCAAACGCATGAAACCTGAACAACCAGTATGAGTGGAAGGACACATGTTTAGTACACCATCCACATCGATGATTTCATCCAGCTGACACCCATAAGTCAAGTTTTTATTGGACATAATGACAAAGTGGAAAATTACTTACCTACCAGCAGATAAAAAAGACAAATGCTTCAAGGCCAACATGGTTTTCTCTGCTTTAGCATTGAATGATATTGTGTGTACAGGGCAGGCAATGTCAACTGGCCAATTACCCAGCACATCTGTAATGTCCTCATCCCAAAAATCTCCAGCAGCAAACAAATAGACTGCCTCAGTCTGACATCCAAAGAGAGAGTCATGGCATTAGTGAGTCATTAGTCAGAATGTGGACAGACACCAGGCATTTCATAAGGAAGTGTTCCTAAATGCTTAAGTATTCAAAGTACATACTGAAGTCTCAAATTGTTCTTGATATGGAAACAATGACATGTTTTTGTGGTTTCTGATCACTAAAACTGGCATATGTGATGATCAGGAAAATTAAAATGAGATTTGATTTCGAAACAGTTCACAACAGTGGAGCACAGTGAATCTTTAAAAATACATTTTATGGGAACATTTCCTGGCCTCTAATTCACAAATGAAAAACCGCAACCAGAAAAGGAAAAGGCCTCACCATGTCCTCCATTGCTTTTAAAAGAGCATTAGCTGTGTTACTCAGACAAGAGTCTTCAGGTTGTAAGGCCCACAACCAATCTATGGCAGACTGTAGATTCTCCACACTAGTGTCCACCACTCTCCTCCTCCATGCATTCACATGCATGCCTGAACTGTAGGGTGAAAGTAAATTATGAATTGTCTTACAGAGTTATGGTTGGTATGCTTGTGGTTTATTAATATGAAAACGTTCATTGTTGATATTGGATATGGTTACTGATCTTGTTGTTATTATCATTATTATTATGCTTATGTAGGCCTGTGCCTTTTCAACTTTATTTGAAACTATTATTGAATTTAGTGTTAAGTCGCTTTGGACTTAAGTTCTGTAGTTCTGTAGTATGGACTGTAGTTCTACAACCATACAATGGAGAGGACATTATAAGAAGGTATTTACATTTTCCTAATTTCTAATAATGAATCATCCTTACTGAATAATATTGAATGAGTTGATCTGTGAGACTTGTTCACGGATTACCAGACTCAGTGCCTTCTTGGCCTGTTGATGTGCTATCGAGGGACATCTTCCGAAGTCTACTATGACTGTGACCCTTTTCTCCTGGATCACACCAAAAAGCTGCCTACTTCCAGTCGTTAGCCAGTTCATCCTCTGCTGGTACTGATTCACTGTTCTCTCCAGTCTTGTACAGACTTTCTCCAAATTGTCTTGAGAGGCTGTGATCTGTTAACAGTGACAGACATGACAACCATCACATAAATCAGTGTCAAACTGGTTATGCAAGCTAATAAAATATGCGAATATAAAATGATGTTGGTATCAGGCAACCCTACATTGTAGACAGCTCCATGTATGGTGAACTGTGGGAACATTCCACAACTATACAGGGAGGAGACAGATTTCCCCAAAGAGTGAACATAGTCTGGAGAGAACAATCAACACAGGCCACCGATCAGAACATTTCGTCACATCTGTCAGTTGCAGAACTGACAACAGTGCAACAGTAAAGGCATTTCATATTTTGCAATGACAACATTTCAAACCCTAACATTTATGGGCGAAAATGGCATACTAAAACATCTGAGCACGCGTCCTTCAGGCTACTTTACTTTCTAATCGGTTTTGTTTGCGTTTTGCATTTGGTTTAGGCCTACCTTCACTGTGCTTAAAGCTGATAGTAGGCAGGATCTGACTCAAGCTGAGTTTACTTTGCTTCAGCCCATTATGCCAAAGCCACTGGGCCGACGAGATGAGTGTATTCAAATCATGATCCTCAGTTGCGTGTCTTCTTTCACTGTCACTGCACACTTCACCTGGCGATGTCATTGCTGCAAAAGAGTGGTTATTCAAATTCAGAACAAGCAAGCACACCAGAAATAGCTCAATTTATAATATTTTGCCAGGCAGTAATGAGCCGTTCTGGAGGCTACAGTGAAATCGCTTGTCGTGTTGACATTGGTAACAGAGTGGTTGTCAAGCACACCAACCCTTTCCACAACTAAGATGTCTTCACTTAGGCCAACGTGTCCATATAGCCTAGCCTACGTATACCAGCCGGTTTCTTGAATAAAATAACTTGAAAACGGCCTAATGCAAAGGATTAACGTTCATTTATGTTCAGCAACGCCAACGCCAAAATGCATTGTAGATTGGAGAAGTTAAAAACGCGAAAGTTTGGATAAACTGCAATTTTCAAGTTGTCCACGTGGTGGCTCGTGGCTGAAAGGGTGTTTATATTGGAAAACAGTAGCTCAGTCGTATTCATAGTGAAACATCAGCATGGCGAGCAAGGAAAGTACACAGAGTTTTGTACATTTAAAAAGAACAACATTATTATGCATGACAGTTTTGAGGATTTTATTTATTGCATGTATCCATGTGGCACAATCAAACAAAGAAGGTAAGTCAGATTTAGTATGTGAGATGTTTGTGAATTTCGATTTACGATGTTATTGACTGTTAAGCTTGCCAAGTAACATAGCTAGCTAGCTAGCAATATAGTATGACCGAGGTACCGAGGTTAGCCTTGCCGTCTTGTCATGCCCTACGGAGGGAAATGAGACGTGTCCGCCGTGGCCAAAAACAAGCTGAGCCACAACTTTACCGATGTTAGCTGTGTGTTAGCTCCCTGGTAGTTCGGCTGTCTTGGCCCTCAGTTGCACTTCTATCATAGTTGTGGATTTGCATTTTATGGTGTTTGAATGAAATGAAATGGTCGTCATTTATCACATGAGTAACTGGACATATTCCATAGTTAGACAAAAAAGGCAAGTTGGCTCATGTTGGCTAACCATGTCTGACTACTTGCTGGTTAGCTTAGCACAAAATGATGGTTGTGAATTAAATCTCGATGTTGGCAATGGAACTGATTTAATACTAACCACCTAATATGACAGTATCAGGCTATTGTCATTAATACAGTGACATTTAGTGACTAATCTAATTATCTGCTAACTGTGTTAGTTCAACTCTTGGGGAAGTTGGATTCTCATTTTCTGAATGTCCTCGACTAACATTACTGCATTGCCCTCCTGTCAGCCAACGTAGCAGGGGAGCAGACAGCCTTCGGCAGTAACTAGTGAAGTGACAAGTTAGTTGGCAAGGTGTGTCAGGTTCACTTGGCCGTTACGATGAACAGTTAAATTACTGTTCTGTATGCTGTTTTAGTGTGGAATAAGTAGGCAACTACTATGTAAACTCTTGTGCTAGTTAGCTCATAGCTGATCTGAGGTCTTCTAAATTTAATTTACAGCACTCTAGCCACAGTGGTTCTTGAATTCAAGTTGGACTACATTTCATTCCGTGACAGGAATGCGTTGAATTTGTCTTTGATAACATAGCGCTGCCAATACTGCGGGTAATAATACAGGTATTTTGAAATAAACAAAAACAGCTAACGTGAGTTAGCCCCTATAGTTTGAGCTGTCAGCTAATGTTATGCCAACTAGTAACGTAACCAGACAGCTGGGTAACGTTACACGTAAGCTGAAAATTGTTTGTCACATAAACAATCTTGTTCTCTGTCGGAAACTAATGGGAAGTTACAGTACAGTAAACATACTCGGCAGCAAGGCTGAGGTGAACAAGAATGTATTTTACTCATCGTTGTCTGAGAAATGACTCGACGTTCTTTTTCTTCTAAAAATATATTTTGGTATGGCACTAATGGTTTGTAGCATTTTCCAACGACTGTCTACCACTGTTTCCCTGGTTTTATTCTTAGTAGTCTAGTTCAGAGTAGTTTCCTGAGTCCTCCTGACTAAGTGTGTAGAGACATATTGTCGTGACTTTGTGATGATATACAGTTTTGGGAAGTGGTTCTATTCTTGTCGCTGTAGAGATAGGCTTCAAGATATAGGGTACACAAGTCAGGATGTATGATCTCCGTCCTCATCTCTTACTGAGGTTTAAACTCAGTTAGGGAAGTGGAGGAACCCAAATGCACTACTGGGGATCTGGGCAATAAATTGCACTGGGTTGATGTGCTGTGGTCTGGTTAAGGGGACTCTTTAATGGCAGCCTGGGTTGTAGATTAGAATGGAATGGCTGTTAACACCTTAGGTTTGTTGTCCAGCAAGAGGAGCTTGTATTTGTGTAATTTGCATAGATATCATTCACATAGAGTCTGAGGGATATAAGCAACCCATTGCACACAGGATTTGGCAGTTTGAATGGGGCGTTTCTGTGTCGTGTGCTGTTTTAATTTTTGCATATATGCTCAGTAACAAAGACCCCAGTGAGACAAGAGTGGAAACAAATGCATGGCACATGAGAATGGTTAGGCTAA
Organism: Sardina pilchardus; assembly: GCF_963854185.1. Lineage (NCBI taxonomy): Eukaryota > Metazoa > Chordata > Actinopteri > Clupeiformes > Clupeidae > Sardina > Sardina pilchardus. The sequence goes on along the minus strand of NC_085008.1, from coordinate 17,470,942 downwards.
GTGTTCCCTCATCAGGCCTGTGAATAAGCATCCTCTAACTCCCATCCTATGGTGGTCACAGTCAGATGCACCAGTCATTGACCGACGAGAGAAAGAGGGCCCTCCATGAGATAAGTGGTTATTGCACAGTAACGCTACATGCAAAATGCATTCCTTTTTTAAGAAAAGGCTTTGTAGTCACTTGGATGTTCAGTCTTCTAGTCTGAATGTGTACGCATTCCACGACTGACAGTATTTCAAAGACCCTCATGTTTACAGCTGGCCTGCTTAGTTTTCTGTTGGTATTCAATACAAACACTCACATTTTCAAAGGGTTAGACCTAGACAGTCCATGCAAATGAAATCCTTCTCTCTCTCTCCGTCTCTCCCTCTCCCCTAATCTCTCAATGTCTCAACCAAGGCATTTGGAAGTAATGACTTTAAAGTGTCCCAGCTGTCCCTCTGTCGTTTGTCCCCTCCATGATAGACCAAAGACAGACCACACATTGATCCTGCGACGCCTTTCTCTGGCCCTTAGCTACTTACACAAGCAGGAAATGCAGAGCGAGAATTTGCCGGACCAAAAACCCTGGATTTCCCAAAACATTTGGAGGGCAACTGCAATCCTGGGCATATTCTTCCTCACCAAAGCACATGCCTTGGCCATAGGCTATATAATGAGTTACTTTTAAACCTAAGATTTTTGGCACGAGACCAAAGTCCTAATCTTTCTTCCCTAAGGCTTTGCTCATTTGGGGAAAAAAGACATGCTCACTCTGAGTTTTGAGTCTTTGTTTGCTTTTACTGAAAAACTAGCATGTGTTTGATACAGATCCTTCAATACTGCTCTAAACATAGGCTTGAGAAATGTCCTGCCCTTTTTGTTTCAAGGTCCACATCTTTCTTTTCCTTGGCTCCACATTCACATCGTAGCCCAAAGGTTTGAACAAAAGGAGATGAATTGACCATATTCCACAAGTGTGATACAGTATCAATTTGCTGCATGTCTGCACTTTTGAACGTGATAAAGTTCAGCGCCTGCAAGATAGTGAAAGTTCTCCACACCCTGCTGTCACGTGTGCACTTCCTGGCCGATCCTACTACTTGATAACCACAAACCCCCAGCCCTCAGGCCACCCCCCGCCTACCTCTACCTCTCTCTTTACCCTTTACCCTCAGACACACACACACGTACACACACACACACACACACAGCAGACAGACACAGCTCCAGAATGCATACACCAGGGCCACACCTCATGCTTGTTATGGTCCAGAATCATGCTTGGTGGGAGTCCCTCCTAGGCTCAAGTGCTGCTGTAGAATATTCCCTATTTGAAGTTAGTCTATTCATGGGTTTCATCAGGTCCCTTTCCACAGGTGAATTAATCAAGCACCATGCAGTCTGCTGCATTGATAATCAAGGTGCTTGATTTTATACACCTGTGGAAAGGGACCTGACGAAATCCATGAATAGTTCTTGCCCATAACTGAGCGAATGTTCCTGCCACTGTGCTCTTTACTTGTTTTGAAAAGGCCTTATTTTTCATGTACGGGCAAGGACCAAGCATTTGCAGTCTTTTGGAACGACTGACGGGTTGATGATGGGCGTTTGTCTGCATTGTGCGCTAGCACTTACCACATTGATCTCCTCCAAAGCTCTGCAGTGCCTGGAGCAGAGTTTAGCACAGATCATAAAACCGCTACTAACGTCTGATAGTAACTTTTAAAATAGCCCTGACCTGCGCTGTCAGCGACTTGCGCTTCTCCTGCTTTAAAGGTCTGCCTTGTGCGCTCAGCCACTGGCAGCTGTATACAATATCCATAATCTTTCAAATGTAGCATCTCGTTGCAAAAAAAGCGAGTGGGATCACAAGAGAGAAGATCAATTTGATTGCGCAAGCCTTTGTCTCTGTCGTGAACGGAACACTCTGTTCTCGCTGCAGTGCATGCGCCACTGGCTTTTGTTGTGGCCATAGATCAGATTCTTCTAGGCTCCCCGCAACCAGGTGATGGTGGGGCCCTCTTTCCATGCTCCGCTTGAGCTCTTTGTGATCGTACGGATAGCCCACTTGGAGGGTTACTCAGACGACCATGCTGCTGTTGTGTGTGTGTGTGTGTGCGCGCGCACGCGCGCCATTATGCCAGTGTGTGCGTGTCTATGTTTTATCTCCCCTAACCTAAAGCTGAAGTTTTCTTTCTGCTAGATCAGCAGCATCTGGCTCTTTTGCACCCCCCATCCCCATCTAAAGGGTGCACGCATTGGGCCTTCAGGGAATGGCATGTTGCATTTTTCTGGACAAAAAAAGGCAGAATTGGTCATTGTCTCTGGGCACCAGTGCAAGCTCAATGGAATAAAACCTTTCTGGAATCTGCACTAAAGCAGTGATCGCCTGATTCCCAATCCTCCTTTGTCGCCACTCACTGGCCAAGCCTTATAATCTGTCGCCTGTGGAGTTACGATGCGACCAAACGTGTTAAGTGCCTTTTAATGTGTGAAGACGCTCTTTAAAGTGGTGTGCTCTCAGACCAACGCCCCAGCTTGCTGCGACCACCGTGATTCTCCTCAATGGGTGTTGATGTGTGGTGTGGATCCGCTCTCTCAATCCGAAACCCTCCTGTCATCGCGGCCATTTGACAGCACTGCTGCAAACTTCTCTATTGCCTATGCAGCTCAGTCAGAGCAGGGTTGTGATTGTGAAGTGATCATGCGGTTTACTAGTGCTTTCTCACACCTTTTGATTAGATTGATACAGACATGACTGACCTTTGATTCGATTGATAGAGACATGACTGAGCTGTGTGTGTGTGTGTGTGCGCGCACACGTGCATACGTGTGTGTGTGTGTGTGTGTGTGTGTGCGCACGTGCATGCGTCCGTGTGTGAGTCTACGCGCCTGCCCGTGTGTGTGCGTGTGTGTGTGTGTGTGTGTGCGCATGCGTGCGTGCGTGTGTGTGCCTGTGGGTGTGAGAGGCACCCTGTGACTCTCGTGACTTGTGTAGACCTGACTCTGCCACTATAAACTTACCAGTGTTACAGCACACCACTGACTAAGAATAGCACTGAGAGCCCTGTGTAGAGGAAAGGAGCGGAGAGTGTGTGTGTGTGTTGAATACGATCACCCACACACCTCACATTTGTGAAAAGCCTTTTGCTTTCGTGTAGTGCATCTCTAAATGGAGATAACAAACTTACACACTCACAATCACAAGCCTGAATGAAGTCCCTTGCTTGGTGAATCTAGGCTGCCTTCCTGGCAGAGTAGGTCAAGCAGGCCTGTCTACCAAACCCTCATCTAACTATCAAAAACCATGAGCTCAGAGTGACAAATGACCAACAGCAGGACTGCTTTCCCCTGAAGTTGGCCCGTTGTGCGTTCAGGGGTGTTTGGCCAGTGTGTGTGGTCACGCAGTAATGGTTGCAGAACATTGCATAAGAAGGGAAGAAATTAAGTCTAAACAGTTTCATTATCCTGCAGTGGATATTACATGAGGGCAGCTTTAGATAAATGCATCGCTCCCCTTAGTTTTAGGCTACCTCATGCAAACAGGTCAGGTGGCTTTGTCATGCAGCCAGACAGGGGGTTATTAGTCAGTGCGGGAATCCGAGCAGTTGTAGTTGTTCAGACAGATCTTCTTCTCATCCACTTCTTGTGTTTGCTGACAGCATACATGTTTGAATTTGATACACTCCCAAAGCACCCCCCCCCCCCCCAATGAATTTCACACACAGCACACGCACACACACACACACACACACGCGCGCACACACACATTTGTTGCGATGCTGACATGTGCTGAAATCCTCACGAGAGTTTGCTTCTTGTGTTCCCCACAGCCTTCATCCAGTCAGATACCATTCTAGAGGTACTACACTTTGGAGATGGAGGCCTCTTACAGGTAAGCTTTCTTCCACCGCCACCCCCCCCCCCCCCCCAAACGCTTCCACCACCAGCCAGAGAGCTCAGCTCCCCCTCTTCAGACCCCTTCTCTGTCCTCCTCAGATGGTGTGTGGAGGCAGTTGAGTGTTTGTTTGTAGTGTGGAGGGCCCTCTGTTGAGTTATAAAAAACGTTATAAATAGCCCGGAGTAGCTCTCTCCAGCAGACTGTGTGTGTGTGTGTGTGTGGGGGGGGGGGGGGGGGGGGGTTAGGGGTGTTCTAGGGGTGTTCTACCCTGCTAGTGGTAGGGCTTATTTTAGCCTGGGCCGGGGTTAGTTTCTCTGGGCGGCCTGCTGCTGGGCTGACGGTGGCCTGGGCCTCCACGCGACACAATAACATAACGCGCAAAATGCACACATGCCCTTTTTAAACAGCATGCATGCAACCACACTTTGCTCAAACAAACAGGAAAAGGAGCATGCACGCACATGCACTCACCCCGTGGCATACATACCCACACTTCGAAAAAACATTGCAACCCAACAAGTGATCTGCAGAAAATAGCATGGTCCCCACTCGCTTACAGAAATGGCCTTAAAGCATGAGTTGAGCAAAGCTGAAACAGTTTTAAGTTTGCGTGCATGTGCGCAGGTGCGTGCAAGTGTACATGTGTGTTTGTTTGCGTAAGTAAGAGCAAGATAATTACTGAAATATGGTTGCTTTCTTGTATCTCCACAGACAGAAGCTGATATTGATCTTAGCTCATATCATCAAAAAAGGTAAGATTGGAGGCTTATTTCCCCCCCCTCACTTTTCTGCATCACTACAATCTAATCACCTCCACTTACGCACTCCTATGGCCTGACCATGCTCTCCATCAGGTGGTTCATATTAAGTGAGCCTGTGGCCATTTGTTCGGGCACTTAGGGGCACAGTGCCCCAGTGGACGAACACTGAAGCTCTTGCCTGACAGCTGATGCAGAGCTGAGGAAGTTGCTCTGTGTCTTACCAGTAATGGATAGGATTTCCACCCCTTGGAGAGAAAAAAGACAGATACATGTTAAAAAGTCACTTGACACATGACAATCTCTTTACTTTTTGTATCTTGTATATAAATACACCAACATCTCCTCATCTTGTACAGTTTATGAAAACAAACTGAAATCTCTTTTTTAGAAAACCAAAATGTTTTTAGAAAAGATATTAACATATTATGTTATTATCTCTTTATCTTTTACATCTTTTTTAGAATGCATATCTATAGTCACCCTTATCCTGTGTTGATGGCTAAAGAGTGAGTCATTTCCTGTGTCAGAATGGAATGCATTTATTGGTGTACAGTTGTGCATCTCCCTTAGTGGTATAGACAAGACATGTATTCAACATAAACTGTACACATGGATTGCATGTTTAAGAGTAAGTAAGTAAATATATATATATATATATATATATATATAGGTGTTGCCTTCTATTTCATTCCGTTCTATGTTTGTGGCTAAACAGTGACTTACTGTTATTTAGTCACTGTTTTACTGCAGTTAGACCCCTGTGGCCCAAGGCTCCTGCACATCTCCTTGCTTTCTAGAGGGCGAGATGGCAGCGTCTGCCTGTGGGACTAATAGTGACACAGGATCTACAGGAGAATACAGTGGAATCTGCCGGTTGATCAGGCCGGTGATAAACATTATGAGCTACCAGAGGCCAGGCATGAGGAAGGACTCAAATAGACTCAGTCTCAAATCCCCCCTTTCATTTCAAACTAGAGGCCCAGTGTCTGTTCTTGCAATCGTTATTCTCTGACGTGTCATGAATGCCTCAGTCTTGTCAAGCAACTTTTCTTTCTCTTTCTCCTTGCATCATCTCCCTCTGAGTCAGGGGATGGGCCACACACCCTGCCCCTCATAAACACCTGTGCTGGCTGAGTCTGATTGGCCGATCGAGCCTGCGTGGCTTGTCCTCGGCTCTCTCCAGCAGACAATCAGGACACGCCCCAGTTGACAGACAGCGCAGAGTTGTGGTTGAGGGCCTGCAGCAGTAAAAACCACAATATACTCTTCTCCGTATCTCATCTCAAAGTCGTGTCTATTCTTTTCTCCTTTTTTCTCACACCACCTCAATATTTTTACTGAGCATGTAAAAGTTAGTTTAAGACATGTGCGATATGTTCCACTTTACATGTAACTTCAACATTGTAGATTACATCAATGCTAGTAGAAAATCTGTGCCCAGTCACTTGAATGATGTTTTTGAGTCTAGATGATTCAGTCAAATACGGTCTTGGGGTTGGATCATCCCCAAGGGTTTGTGTGTCAGCGTGACGTGGTGTTCATAATTTTCTTAGAAAACTTTGATGGCGGTTTACCACCATGATTGTTTTTTTTCCCAACAAGTGCTGAACTTTGTGTCCTTAGATAGTGGGGGCACGTGGTGTGTGCTTATGGCAATCACCAAGTGTGTTTTTCCTGGTGAGCAGCTCCACTCCACTGTGATTGGAAAGTGGTTTATGTTTATTTGTCTTTCCCAAACATCTTGCCGTCTCATTCTTGGATCTCTTCTGCTCACCGCACCACAGCTGTATCAGCAAACTCATCAGTTTGATGCACACACACACTAGGGCTGGCAACGAATATTCTAAATTCGAATGTATATTCGAACAGATATAAAAATTAGACATTCAATTATGAAAATGTATATTCGAATGTGTAAAAACACACCCGCACTGGCCGGTGGCGTACTAAGGCAGGTGCGTGCCCTGCTGAGATGTTGCAAGTCGGGTCTACTCGCTTCCATTCATAATACTGATTAATACGGATGTATTAGCTATATTAGGCCTACATGCAATACACATTAAGGGTGACTTCAATTCTCTTTGCAAAGGACCTCTGGAAACGAAGTAGTTTAGTAGTTACAGATATATAATGAAAAACACACGGATACATAGGACCATTACATTCAAAATATATATATTAATAGTCTGCAGGCCAGTGTAATCTAATATTACTGCATTAACATCAACTCGCATGGAATTATGGGAACTCTCAATGCGCTGAAACTTCTTCAACCTTCTGCTGAAACTGCAAGCGTAGATTGCTTGCTTATAAACTCGCACTGCGCAGAAACGAAACTTAATTTATCCTAACTTATTCAACCGTGCAGAAACCAAATGAAATCATTAATATACATACAATATCCAATAGCCTGTGCGTAAATTAAGCCGTGAGCCTTTCGTTGTGCAAAATCGTCAACGATGTTCCCAATATTTAATGCGCTGGCTCTCGTATTTTCAATGGACAGGATAGCTAACCCACTGAGCCTCTCCTGCCCCATGCTGCTCCTTCGGTAAGTCTTAATAAGTTTGAGTTTGGAAAAAGATCGCTCAGCTGTTGTCACAGTCATAGGCAATGTAAGAAACAACAGAGTAGTAGGCTACACACTTTCACTTCCCCGAATGTGGATGTTACACTGTCGTAAATAATCTACCACCAGCAGCATTTTGGCAAATTGAAAAATAGATGTTAGTGTTAGTTCCCCTTGCTCCTTACGCTCCTGCCATTTCTTGCACCTACTATAGTTACGCCACTGGCAGTAGCAGAGGCGCCGCTGTCTGCTTTGTGAGTGAATGCGCTCATAGGATGCGCTGCGTGAAGGATCAGGGACAGGTGACCGGAGCCGCATGAGCACAGTCATTATTGAAAGTTGACTTCATTGGAAGAAGGCAGAAGGTGCAGAGCCCAACTCGACCGCAGCAGAGAACGTGATTTTAACCCCCTAAAATCTTAAAAGCCATGCCTGGAACTTAGTAGGCTACTTTTTTGTATATCATAAGTAGCCTACTTTGGATTTTTGGAGGCGCGAAATCAAGTAGTATGCATGTAAGATACAGTTAGCATACCATTCTACCACTAGTAATGAGGTCACATTTCGAAAATGTGCACCCAAATGAGCATATCATAATGTGTGGAACAGCTAAACAGCCACGTAGGCTATTGACACTTATTTTGCACGCCCGCCGCCACAAGCTCTGTCTGCATCAAGAGAAGGGGCAGCCTGGTCTCACCAAAAGGCTTAGAATGACACGCCGGTTTCTTAAGTCATTTGCCGTGTTATTTGACGCATTTCATGCTTTTGGCGTACAATGCCGCGCTCTTAAGCGTCCATTTCAGCAGGCCATCACGCAGAAATTAATTTCGTTCGTTTGTAAGGAGACCGATCAGTGTCGTGGATGGGGCAGGCTTCAGAGAGTTCTGTCAAGCAATGTAGTCTACCGTATCCCTGTGTAACAGTCACCAATTGCCTAGAATCGAAAAACAACAACTTTTGGGATTGAAAGCTGAGGAGCTGATTAACGACGCGATGTAACAGCACATGAAACTGAAGTCGGGTTAGCCCACTGTAAAACTTCAATTAGCCTAATTTAATAATATTTGTTTCAATCATTGAATGAAGCCTGCTATAGCCTATTTGGGACAAGAGTCACGATCTTAAATTGCTTGTAGGCTACAAAAATCTTTATCAGCACTCAACATTTGTTTGTTGTTGTTCATTTTCCGTTGTGCGCAGAGAGCTAGGTGCGCAACAAACGCGAGGGTGCGGGAGAGAGAGAGAAAGTATGTGTGTGAGTGCGAGAGAGCAAGCGAGAGTGAGGTCTGCGGTGTTGACCTTTGATTTACTTGTTTTTGAGTAGGCAATAGCCTACGTTGTCAAATATATTTATACTTAAATGAACTACCTTTTACAAGTAGTTATGTCTCTTTGTATTAATTTATTAATTTATCCTGTTATTGACGTAATGCGCGTCATGGACAAAATGCGCTACCAGATATTCGAATATAATCGAATCAATCTGTTTTTCTAGAGGGAATATTCGAACGTCATTTTTGAGCAATTTTGACAGCCCTAACACACACACACACACACACACACACACACACACACACACACACACACAGTCTGAAATTGTATTTCCACTGCTGTTTTGCAGTCTATACACTCACACACATTTTTTTAAAAAAACGATTTCCTTCGCCGTGTTCTGTCATACTTTATCTTCAATATTGCTCTACAAAGTTCTTTGTAAATATAAGCGTATAGCCTATATATCATATTCTTCATCATTTACCTGTATGACTTTGCATACTTTTGGCATCATTAAAGGCAACTTAACTAAATGTATGGGTATTCCTTTAAGTCCCATTGCAGATGACTATGTCAAGTTGGTTAAGAGACTGAGCAAAAGGTGTCTACTATACAGTATGTAAATTGAAAGTGAATTAAAAAATGTTGCTTAATACATAATTTCATACATGACAAACAGACAAGACCTAGTGAAATATTGTTCAGACATGGTGTTCAGGTGTTGTTTTTTGTTTTAACCCCCCCTGTTCATTCATCCACTCTGTCCAAGTACACAACTTGGATTTTCTTGCTTGCAGCTCAGTCAGAACAGTTTGATTGTGGCCTGATGATGTTGATGGTGGTGGTAGTGGTGATAATGGTGATGACGAAGATTATAATGTTGATAACGAGTCGATCAGAGTTCTCATCAAAGCAGCCTGTGTATTCTATTGATCTCAGAAGAGCAGTGGTGTGTTTGTAAATGGTGTGTTATCTGTTGTTGGGGCAAAACAGGTCTGGTGGGAGCAATCTTTCACTTTAGGTGTTTGTGTGTGTGTGTGTGTGTGTGTGTGTCTTGCTATTGCTGTTGTTCGCTCATGTGTCAGTGCATCAGCAACAGTTCAGCCTGAACTGACCTCTCACCCCCCACCTCCCCTAACTGAGGCTGCCTCTTCAGAGAGCACACTGGCCTGGCTTGACCCCCGAGCCTGGTTTGACCTGGAGTCACCTGACCTGCTGTCCCCAAGGCCATAGCTCGTTGCAGTTCAGTCCTGCTCAGCTGATAAATACCATGTGTTGAAAAGTCAAAGTATTCCCAACAGTGACTTCAGCAGTTGTGGAATTAATGTGATGAAGTTTTTAGTGTTCTCTGATGTGTCAAATATAGGTTTCCCAGCATAATAATGGCACATATTACAGTATGTAACATCATAGACTTGGCTTGGCATAGACGATGGCTTGCAAAAGTGTTCAGCCAGCCTGCAAGGCATCACCATTTTATTATACTTTTAAACTTAAACATATTTTCATTGTGTTGAAGTTTATTTCAAAAGGCTCAAAAGGTTATTTGTCTACTAAAATGAATAATAAAATAAACTCTTGGTTGTTGTTCCAAAGATGGAATATGATAGAATTCCATCCATTCACTATTTAATTCTAAAAGGTTTGCCCAGTTCCTGCAGATGGGTAATTCCCCTACAGCGAGGTGTTGCTGCTTCCATGTTTCACCATTGTGATGGTGTTGCTTAATGCTGGTAGTGTTAGATTTGCTCCACATGTGGCGGTCTGTGGTTTGGCTGGAAAGCTCTATTTCATGACCATAAAAAAACCCTTTCCACATACTCTAAAACAATGGTTTTGCCACCCTCCAAGACCGTTCAGTCTAATAAATATGCCATGCCCTAATTCCTTTTTTCACATAGATCTCCATTTCTTGAAGTCACCGAGTACTGTTGTTACGGAAAAAAAAACCTTAAAACAATCAGTTTTACACTCTTGGGGACATGAACTTGGGGGCTCATGAATTCTCCTTTTAAGATGGTGTAGTTAAACACCAGTTCCATCCAATGAACTTGGTAGAATTGGGTGATGCCTGGGCATTGATGCTTGTCTTTTTAACAAAGCATGGGGGTGGTTTCATGCAACTTCCCTATCCATCCAGAGGTGACAGTTGGACATCAAAATGCTTGGATATTTTCTAGGAGAACTTTACTTCGGGTGCTTTCAAACCGCTGGTTTGATTATTTGGTCCGCACCAGGCAATAAAAGTGTTATTTTGTAGCATATAGACTCCAGTGTAGTCCGCTTTCACACCAGCAAACGGACCAAGATTGGCGCAATTGACGTTTCATCAATACTTATCTTCTGGTAGAAATAAGCACAAATTTTGACTCACTATTTCGACCTACAGTCTATGGTTTGGACCTGAGTTCGCATTCTCACCAGAGGGACCGCACCAGAGTCTGGCATTTGATGCGGACCCAAGTGAACCGAGATCACCGCATTCACATCAACAAAAACGAACAGAACTAAGAGCTTTTTGTTCGAATGGATCATTTGGTGTGCACCAACTGCTGTTGGTGTGAAAGCACCCGTAGTCTTGGAGTTTTCTCCAAGAACTCACTTACACTGTAAGTGTTCATCTCCTCTAATTCACGACCTGGCTGTACAATCTCACAGAGTGGGTTTTTTTTTTTTATTCAGAAGGAGACTTCAATTCTGACCATTTATTAGTAGTACCTACGGCAATTATGAGTAGTTCTTACGATTAAGTGGAACCTCTGTATTTGCAAATCATTTGCCGAATCTGACTTAATCAGGAACTCAACATAATGGGCATTTTAATACTTATAGAGTGGGTCAATATTTTTGCTCCAGTTTGCTAATAGATTTGTTGCCTTTGGAAATATGCTGATTCATAAATGTTTGTAATGAAAACACTTCTAGTGAAAATGTAACTATTTTTCAGGGGCTCGGATGCTTTTCAAAACCACTCTGTATCGTGTTCTGTGGCCTCCCTCTTATCTCTTCCCCTTCCTCTTAACTTAATACCCCCTAATACTCTCGTTGGGTCTTTTGTCTGCGGCCCTGTTTTTGTCATGCTGATACTGTCCTTGTGAGCCAAAAAAAAATAAAAAAAATAGAAGGAATAGCTGTTTGCTTGTGGATATGAAGTGCACCATATATCCAGTGGGTGTGGTTCACTGGACTGTCTTTTCCAAAGTTGTCTGTTTCCAGTTTTCACCGGTTCACATATGGGTGGCCAGTTCAAATGACGTCAGAGGGTTTCCTGCAATGTTCCCTCACACGTTTCACATGTTTGCCCACCGTGACCCACATGTTGAACTAGAGGTACGGGGGAGAGAGAGTGTGTAGTGCTGATGGGAGAGAGAGTGTGTAGTGTTGATGGGGGAGTGGGTCCCATGGTGTGTCATTAGCTGTCATTAGCACCTCATTATCCCCCCTTGCTGTGGGGCGTGTGTACGACACAATCAGGCATCAGAGAGTGTTTAGCTGAGGGGAGAAAGAAAGATTTTGCAGGAGGGGGGAGCTGGGGCGGGGGGGGGCGGCATTTGGATCATGCAAGAACGGTTGGATCCGTCTGATAGAGCGCTTGCCATTGGTGGACTCCCTGCCCGTCCCTCTAAGGAAGCCTAGGCCCAGGGGTTTACGTTTTTTTGTCTGTTGGACTCGCAAAAGAACATGGCAGCTGAAAGTAGTTTTTGACTCACACGCTCTCTTTCTCTCTCTCTCTTTCACTCTCTCTCTCTTTCACTAACTTACACTCTCTCTCTCTCTCTCTCTCTCACACACACACACACACACACACACACACACACACACACACACACACACACACACACACACACACGCTGAGCTTTCCCAGTAAGGCTGAGAAGAAAGGATGAAATAAATCTTTGATAGATGATATGGCTCTACAGTAATACAGCTATTATTATGCGTTGGAACCCGTTGGGAGCGCAGTTTTGGCCAATGACTGATTGGGACCTGTGGGTGTTTTTACACTTAATCTCCCTTAAAAACAAGGGGCCTAGTCTAGTGTTTCAGCCCCATGACCTCAATGCTGAGGTAGAAAACATACATCATGACTCTTTCATTGAGTTCTTCGGACATATCCGTAGCCCTGTAGCCTTCACTTGTCCACTCATCATTTTATATGTCACTTTGGATAAGTGTCCGCTAAATGAGCAAATGTAAATGTTCCTGGTTTATTGTGCCTGTACGGGTGAACTGGTGAAGCGTTCCTTGTGTTCTAGTGTGTAGACATCAGCACCTCATGTAAATGCTCAGGAGTCAGGACGGCAGGCAGCGCAAAGAACAAACATGATATCATCACGGCACACAGTGTGCAGTTTACTGAGGCACACGTTGGGTGAGTTCTCCGGGAGTCCTGCTGCAGAAGCTTCTTTGCATAGAGTGGGCTGTAGAGTCGTCGAGTTTGTCGGTCACGGACAGACGTGCGTTGACCACAATGGGGGGGGGGGGGGCAGCTGTGTAGCCACACCTGTCGCCAGGCGGGTTCTCCCAGTCGGCATCGGTCAATCGCACACACACACACACACACACACACCTGTGAACATGATGCTCGTTCAATCCAGACACCACATTCATCATCACCTCTATTGTCTGCCTTTGTGTGTGTGTGTGTTTGTGTGTTTGTGTGTGTCTGACCACCCTTTGTGTTGGAGTGAGATGCAAAAGTTGTGGCCGTTCTGTCCATACCCGCTTGTGTTTCCATGAGGGAGGTTCAGAGGGAGGACTGTGTGTGTGTTTGAACGAATGTGAAGGTGTATATTTGTGGCTTTTGTGTGTGTGTGTGTAAGAACTTGTGTGTGTGAGAGGATGTACCCCTGTAATTATGATGGCCGTTTATATAGGTTTAGTCAGAGTTTTCTTTTTTTTTTCTTCTGGATTTTTATTTATCTGAATTCTTTCAGTAAATTCGTGTCAACGATTCCCGGGACACTGAAAGACTGGGCTGCACATATCTTGGCAGGAATGTAGCCCCACAAGGATGACACAGAATCGTTGTTTTTGGTTTTGATCTGTCGCCCACCTACCGCACCAGGCCCCTCAAAAGGGGTGTAGGCCGGACACAGTTTTCTGTGAATATCTCGAACTGTAGCACCTAAGATAGGCAAATTATTTTGGTATGTTGGTCTCCAGTGTCAACACATCCCATATCCACTCATTTGAGGTGTAGTGCCACCTAGTTAAAATTCAAAAGGCAAAAATGAGTCATCGTAATCGCAGGTATCTTTGGCTGACAGGTTCAGAACTGTACAATATGTAGGATCGTGATGAGTGTAGGATCATGACGACTCATTCTAAATGCAAGCCAAGTTTCGTGGAATTCCATTCACAGGGGCTATATGAGCTGCACACACATATAAACACAAAAATATACACACACACACACACACACCACACACACAATTTCAAGGGAACCCCCACGCAGACACACACACAGAAGCACACATACGCTTATGCACAAAAACCACCACACACTACACTACCCACACACTCATTTACATACACAAAAGTAGGGAATGGAGTAAGAGACGGAGACAGAGTGACAAGTGTGATTTATTTCTGTGTAGAGACTGTCCAGGACTGGGCAGCGGTCATATTTTGTACCGCTCTGCGGTACATCTAGTTGCTGTGGCTGTTCATCTGACTGCTCTAACTCCTCTCCCCCACAGTGGCTCCTCACAGCGAGGGAACAGTAGGCCCATACGCTTTGAGCCACCAATGCTGGACTTCCACGAGCAGTAAGTAGCCCTCAGACCTACACTCAGACACACACTCACTCGCTCGCTCTTTCTCAATCTGGGAACACACTCCCTCACATGCACTCTGAGACACACACACACACACACACACACACACACTGAGACACTTGCACTCAATGCCCTCAGTGAGTCTTCTTTCTCTCCTTCTTTCATCCTCACTCCCTTTTTTTGTTCGTTCTCACGTGTCTTTTTTTTCCTCTGTTATCTCCCGCACCACTTCTGCCTGTGCTCCCTCTGACTCATGCCCCCGTCACACACACACACACACACACACACACACACACACACACACACACCAACCCTTGTTGGACTTGGGGACGCTGAAATGCAGCTTCCTCTTTGGGGGCTGTTTTTCACTTCCTCTGGGTAGCCAAGCCTTCGAGGCAGACCGATCCTGAACATCTCACGATGTCTCTCTCTCTGTGTCTGTCTCCCCTGTCTGTCGATCTGCCTCTCTGTCTGTCTGCCTCTCTGTCTGTCTGTGTGAATGTGCGTCAGCATGACACAGACAGCAAGGGGCAGGACTGAGATGGAGAGAGACAGATGTGCTGGCCATTGACCAGGGGGCGTGGTGTCAACGTAGGTGAAAATGATTTCATCAGCCCAAGATCTGTAGGTGCTCACACACACCAGCTCATTGAAAATACAATCTCCACCCAGGCTTGTTTCACAAGAATTCCCTTTAACTTGTCTCAGCCCACTTCCCATAGAAACCAACAGGAAGCATTTAACCATGTCATGCATGCTAATACTTGTTTTCACATTTCAAAATAGCTCTACCCAGAGTTTGAGTCCATTATCTTATAAGATTTTTTAATGACATTCTTGGTGGAATTCATTTAAGGGTATTCAACTTTTTATTTTACTTTTACTTTTACTTTCAACACCCTTATTATAATAAAATATTATTATAAAAGGCATGGTATTAATATAATTATTTTATATAATTGTTGTAGTCTGTAAATAAATGTAACTATGGCGAAGACCATGTATTCTGCTGGTAGGCGTTCTCGTTTAGTTATTGTTGTCATGACCTGCCCGTATTATATAAAATAATTCTTCATTAAGGAAGTGGTATGTGGAGCATCTTAGGTATGAGATTGTTTGTCCTAATGTAGCTTTAAATACACTCCCAAGCAGGCCACGCCCTGAGCAGCCATTCGCTGATTAATGGGATGGTATTCCCCGTGGCCAACAATGCTTTGCGCATTAGATCAGTACCATCTTGTGTATTTGGAGATCTGCTGGTCAGTGATGATGTAGGGGTATGTAACTTTAGCCTTCTGATGACACCAGCGCTCCCAACCATCCCCTCACCCTAAGTGTGCCCCCCCCCCCCCCCCCCACCACACACACACACACACACACACACACGCACACAGACACACCTCTCTTCCAAAACTCCCAGCTGGCCAGTCTTTGGGTAGTTTCTTGTTCCCACTCGCCTCATAAACAACCTCTCTTTATCAGCTGTTCTTGTTTGTAAGAACTTGCCGGCAACCTTGAAAATTTCTCTCTCTCACTCACATTCTCTCTCTCACTCTATCTCCCTTCCCTCTCTCTCCCTCCCTCTCTCCTTCTCGCTATCTCTCTCTCTCTCTCTCTCTCCCTCCCTTCCCCCGTCAGTAAAGCGCCCAGTTGAATAGGGGCAACTCCTTTGCATAGACTTCTCCCTGCCGTTTAGCCTCCCACAGATAAGAGTATTCCATCATCCTCTCCCAACCCCTCATAATCTATGTGTCAGTGAGTGTCTAGGGTGACCACTGCTGTGGACCCCAGACTGGCATACAGTAAGAGCCTGCTAAACTGAATGGAAGCTTCTAAGGCCCATTCAACTGTTGAGCTGTTTAAAATCAGAAGGATTTGTTCTGACTTGAGACAATGCTTTTCTATAAAAACAAACAAAACTCCCGTGATCACTCTGCCATAGTGAGATCACTTTTTGCATTTAAATCCCTTTTATCTATGCACTGGTTCCTCTTTTGCAGTCCTTATTTGGCTATGTTTGCTCCAGCAGTTGACAACTGTTCTGATTGCTAATTAGATACCAGAGCTGGCTTTTTGGTCATAATGTTTTTCCAGTTCCTGTTTGTTTGTTTTGTGTATGTTGTATTTTATGTCCGGGCACGTTTCATTGTCATAAAAGCTTGTAATATTATGTTAATGATTAGCTTGGTAACTATTAAATATGAACATAACAGGGCTCTTAATTGATAAACAGGAAATAGGGCATCGTGTTGTGTGATATCAGTGTGTGCAGGAGAAACACCCACAAAATAATCTCCTTTAAATCTAATCATTTCTTTTTTGTTGTTCTACAGGCCAGTTGGGATGCCAAAAATGGAAAAAGTTTTCTTACACAATCCTAGTTCAGAAGAAATTAGTTTAATATCTATATCAGCTACAACGGCACATTTTCATGCATCTTTTTTTCAGAATAGGGTAAGTATAACCATCATGTGCATGTATGCCTTAATAATTATACATCTCTGTCTCATTGCAAACCCAAATCCAAACATTTTGACAGCATGGTCTTTCCATGAGGCATTGCTAGACAGCATGGGCAACAACCAACTTTCCTGTGAACAAATTATTATTTTCTCAGTGATTCCAAACACTTGCAATAAAAGGGAAAAAAAACCCAAAACATTCCTTAGGTCACGGAAAAAAGAAACGTTCCTCAGGTTAGGAACTGGACAACAGGAATGTTTGCCCTGGCCTTGACGCGACCACAGCGTAGATCCTTGTTGATGTGAGCGGCCTGCTGCTCTGCTCAAAGCCGCAGCATCGCCGACTTAATAGCCTGAAGCATTGCGGGCTGACCCCTGCACTTCCTCCACCGACGCGATCGGTGTCACCTTTGACCCGAGCGGATAAACTGATCATTACTGAGCTCTGTTGCCTTTATGTTGTTTGGTGAGGGATGGAGGTGAGTGTGTGCGGGTGCCCCTGGCCTCGGTAAAAAAGCTCAAGAGCTACTTAAAGCGCCGAGAGCGCCCCTGCAACGAGAGATCCCTCTCATGCCGGGTAATAAATAAAGGGCTAGCCCACCTGTTCCTGACACCTACGTAAATCAGTCTCCCACTGGCCCACGGAGATCCGTACCTCATAGGCGCGTGCACACACACACATTCACACACACATTCACACACACACGTATGCACACACTGAGTTGCACACACAGGCCAGGCCTTGGTCACCCACCATAAAACCCTAGCAGGGTCTCTTCTCATACACATGCCTCTATGTTTGGTGCTTTGACACAGGCCCGGAATGCCTGAGTTATCGCTCCAGCTGTGTTTGAACTTGTGATCATGCACACATGTATTCAGTGCTGTAATGAATCCGGATTCAGCCCCCTGCAGAGATAGCATAGTCAGAGAGAAAGTGTACCAGTCTTGTTTTTTTTTTTTGTTTGTTTTAGAAATTCTGAAAACTGTTTCCCTGAACCTTCTGTGCATTGTTTTGGGAACCTGGAAACTGTCCTCACACTCTCGCTCTCTCTCTTTCTCTCTCTCTCTGTCTCTCTCTCTCTATCTCTATCTCTCTCTCTCTCTCTCTCTCTCTCTGTCTCTCTCTCTCTCTCTCTCTCTCTCTGTCTCTCTCTCTGTATCTTTCTCTGTCATTCTCTCTCTCTCTCTCCAATACAGATAATTCCCCCAGGGGGCAACACATCGTTTGACGTGGTGTTCCTCGCACGTGTAGTGGGGAATGTAGAAAACACTTTATTTATTAATACATCTCATCATGGAATGTTTACATACCAGGTAAGGCAAGAGGAGGCCAAACACACCAGTGTGTGCGTTTCTGTGTGTGTGTTTCTGTGTGTTTCTGTGTTTTTAGTATATACCGATTGCTGTTCCTCTGCTGTAGCTCTAACTGTGCTGATGCTCCTCCTCTCTGTGCGCTCTGTAGGTGTTTGGTGTGGGTATACCTAACCCCTACAGACTTCGGCCCTTTATAGGGGCCCGGGTGCCTGTGAACAGCAGCTTCTCCCCGCTTATAAATATCCACAACCCACACAGTGAACCGCTGCAGGTGATGTGTCCATTTCTGTATGCCAGTGATACACTGTGAGCTTCCTGTTTTGCGGTGGCCACATTGACCAGTTCTGTGGGAAAAAAATGGATTAAGTGCCATTCCACAAGAATGATGATTCATCATCTTTTTTCAATCAGCTCTGTGCACACTTGGATATTTTTGGTGTTAAAAGTGGCAATTTTGTGATGGGAAAAAAAAGAGGATATTGTAAGAGTCTGGGTGTTTGACATGCGATGCTTTTTTTTGCCCGCCCAGGTTGTGGAAATGTACTCTAGTGGGGGGGACCTGCATCTAGAGCTGCCCACAGGCCAGCAGGGTGGCACCAAAAAATTATGGGTGAGTGCCCACATCATGCCCGCCTCATCTGTGCCCCAGTGACATCTACAGGCTCCTCCACTTAAAGCAGCACAATGTGGTTCTATTGCTTATAATGGCTTTTAGTGACACACAGACTTAGAATAGGCAGAATTACTTATCTGTCAATACCGATGTGCTCCTGGAACGCCAGGTATTGCACCACATAGCTTTGCTCTGACAGGAATATGACCCTTTTTTGTCAGTTCTCAATGACTTTTGGGAATGTATGCATCATTAGAGTGTCACTTTAATCAATAGGGTTTTGATTCCTTCTGCTGTTCCCTCTGGTAGGAGATACCCCCATTCGAGACAAAGGGGGTGATGAGAGCCAGCTTCTCTTCGCGAGATGCAGACAACCACACAGCGTTCATCAGGATCAAAACCAACAACTCCAGTGACGATGAGTTCTTCATCCTCCCTGTAGAGGTAGAGGTCACCTCAGGTCAGTCTCCACTCTGCATTTCCCTCCTTCGCCCAACTCCACAGGCTCCACATTGCTTACAGATGTGTTGCTGTGGTCGCAAATTACATTTCAGCTCAACTGATTAAATCACAATATGGTCAGGTTGTCATTGTTTTAAGGTTTGTCATAAACTGAGGTGGTTTATTGTGGTGAAATGCTGTTTGCTTGGATAATGTGAGATCATTTACATGGAATTGAATAGGTGGACATACTGTACATTGTTTTTACCCTACATTTTCCCCCCCTCCTTTAATCTCCTAAGGACTGCTTATCGTGTTGTTTTCATTTACCTTTGGACGAAGGAGTAATCATTCTGTCCCTAATATTCTGCCTGTTTACTTCCTCCAGCACCTGGTATATACTCTTCAACAGAGATGCTGGACTTTGGTACTCTTCGATCTCAAGGTGCGCAGTGTTTACCTTACACTACAGAGCATTGGTGTCACTGGAGAGCTCACCCCTTCAAATAGATTGTAAAGAAATATCGACTTTGATTGTCGCTGCTGACCATCATAGTTGACTGGACTATGGCTGCTATATATTGTAATCATTGCAGATAACTACATCACAGATTACTGTATATTATGTTGTTGTCAGTAGTGCTGCCATATGTGAAACGCTAAGCCTAGTCTTTTTTTGTTCCAGTGAACCGCAGAAACTGTGATTTGAATTCCATTAAAATAAATGGTTCATATTTTCAAGGGTTTTAAGGGCCTTTTTCTTGATGCAGGATGATTGTAGGCTGTATTCCTCAGAAGGAAGCATTTTACTGGTGACTAACAGTTGTTCATATGTTTCCTCTTTACCTTTGTTTTGACAGATCGACCAAAACAGTTGAATTTACATCTTCTAAATTCTGGAACAAAAGATGTTACAATTACAGTAAGGTTTTTTTCTTTCTTTTTTTCTACAGAACGTGCAGTCACTGCTGTCATGTCTGATTGTGGTTTGTTATGTGAGCCAAGGAACAGTTTGTTTTTGTCTGTTTCTGTTTCTCAAGACACTGACAAAGAGTACTGTTGGTTTGTTTGTTTTTGTTTCTTCACAGAGTGTACGGCCAACACCTTCTAATGAGGCAGTGGCGGTGGAATTTAAACAGATCACTCTTAAAGCAGGCGAAAGTCGATACACCAAAGTCGCAACTGTCAGTTTCGATGGTGAGGACTGAAACACCTGTCAAACACCACATTTGTTTGTCAAAGAAATGAAGAGAAATGTTGGTGTATTTTGAGAGGTTGTCGTGCCAAACGAGGTAACCTGCCAATCATGAGTCACCCAGTGTGATTGGCAGAATAATGAATGTGCCGTGTCTCATAAACGGCTAGTGGCAGAAATTGAATTGCCGCAGCTGTCTGCATTCATCAAAATACGACAAATTTGATTTCCTAACATCAAACAAAGACATCAAACAGAGACTATCTCAAGGAACAAGATTGCCCTCCACAACCTTTTAATTCGGTCTTGATAAGCCGGTCCTTGTCTGGCGGACTTGAACTCTGACTAATATCCATAACGGAAGAGGCTCCTGTTTGTGTCACATGGTTCAAAGTCACAAATCTTCTCCTTTGTTCCCCTCCAGCGTCTAAAGCACGGCGGCCGTTTCAGTTTACCGGCACAATAACAGTCAAGGCGAGAGAAAAGGGCTATTCAAAACTTGAAATCCCATACCAGGCCGAAGTTCTAGAGGGGTGAGAATGCGCCTTCACTCTACACACCCAGACCATGTTATACTGTAAGACAAGGAAATCACATACATGCTACACATTAAATAGGGACTGTGTGTAAGGATGATGTACTACAGTATATTAGTGTAGTTAAAATCAGTTAAATGTGTATAGTCGAAATGTAAAGTAAAACTTGGGGATTGACTGAGAACATTGACATTTATATCCAGTTGATGGTTTTCAGTGCAAGCATATCTTGCCACATTACACACTCACCCAGTCGTCTTGACGCCTTGTCCTGATGCCTTGTCCTGACGTGTTTCCTTTGCCCCCCCCTACCGTGTGTGTGTGTGTGTGTGTGTGTGTGTGTGTGTGTGTGTGTGTGTGTGTGTGTGTGTGTGTGTGTGTGTGTGTGTGTGTGTGTGTGTGTGTGTGTGTGTGTGTGTGTGTGTGTGTGTGTGTGTGTGTGTGTGTGTGTGTGTGTGTGTGTGTCAGGTATCTGGGCTTCGATCACACAGCCACGCTGTTTCACATCCGAGACAGTCCTGTAGACCCGGTGGACAGGCCCGTCTACCTCACTAACACATTCAGCTTCGCCATCCGCATCCACAACGTGTCTCTGCCCGAGGAGGCCAAGACCATGTTCAACGTGAGTGCCCATTCTCTGCAGTGCTGCGGCTGTCTGTCTGTCGCCTGATTCGGTTGTGTGCCATTTGGACTAATGGTTGAATGATATAGAATAGATTGGATTGAATTTGGGGAAAGTTCGTTGTAGAAATGCTTGCTGGGGCCATCTCTGGGCCCCCTTTATCTTCATAAACCAGCACTTAATCCCACGTCACCTTGGACAGAAATGCCAGAAGTGTGAGACACCAATCATCATCCCCAACTTCTGTTCACAAACAAGATCAGTTGTTCACACTCAAGACCAAAAGAATAAAGCAAAGACTGATAGTTCACATATATTCTGAACACAAACACTTAGTGTGTGTGTGTGTGTGTGTGTGCGCATACACAGGTGCACAACTTCAGCTCCCCAGTCCTGGTGCCCCCCCAACAGTCCCGCTACATCTTCAGCCTCCTATTCCGGCCGGTCCGGTCCTCTGTCCACATCGACGGCAACATCCTCCTCATCACCAACGCCTCCAAGTTCCACCTGCCTGTACGCGCCTACACAGGACTCCTGGAGGTAGGCTGCTGTAACAATAGTCTCTTTTAAATTGATCAGATTTAATTGTACTTATTTGTTTGTGTTTTTTTTTTTTTTTTTGAATGGCCTTGTCAAAATGAAAGCATGGATTTTGGATTTTGGGTGTTTTCCAGACATTAGGATGATTAAATCCAGGTTAAATAAGATCTTTGTTTCCTGGTTCACTGGAATGCAATCTGACTCTTTAACAGGCCAAACATGACCTACTTTATTCAAACAATGAGGGACTTATCTTGTCCTACTGTCAACCGTCACTGCCGTATCACAGAATGAAAATCTTTCTGTTTATCAAAATCACAGTTACAGTATGTTAACATGGGAATCATGTGTAAAGCAGGCACGTGATTGTGCGGCACTGTGTTTGTGAATGACGTCTTCCTTGTTTGTGTGTTTGTCCTTTACAGCCACTAGTGCTGCCCCCTAGCCTTAAGGAGCACGCGCTGGACTTTGGAGTCCTCAGCGCCACAGACACACGCAGTTTGGTGTTAGTAGTCATCAACAGCAACCCCATAGAGGTAAGCACCACGACATACAGTACCATCAGCCTTCCCCTCTCACTTTTTCAGTTTGGTGTTAATACCCTTACAGTAGTTTCAGGTTTATGGCTAACAGTTGCCGCAAATTGGCGGCAAGGTCATATTTTCACATACAAATTAGGTTTTTGGCAAACAGTTGCAGTTAACTTTTGGCAATTTTGCAGCAAATTTGCAGCAATGTCATATGCAAATTTGTCACCAGAAGTTCACTGGAAGTCTGCCATTATTGGCTATGTGTAGTGGCAAATCACTGGGGAATACATTAGCCACTAGTGGCAAACTTCTCATTGTTGCCAGAACTGTGCTGAAAGTTTGCCTCTAGCGGCCAACATTGTCAAAATTCTGGCAATATTTTCTAGTGAGCTCATTTGTTTCCCACAAATCGCCCACAACTTTGCAGTGGAGGATAGTCAGACTCATCAACAGCAATCTCACAGAAATAAGCACCACACCATCAGCTTTCCCCTCTTTCACTCCAGCTGTATTTTTATATACACACATTGTGATAGAAAGGAGCATTTTATGTTCATACAAACACATAGTTGCATAGTGAGTAATATGGTGGCTAGGATTGCTGCTCCCCAGGTGCAGCTCCCTAAATCACTCCTCTGGATGGAGCCTGCTCCCTCTCCGTTTAAAAGGATGAGCTGTGTGCGGTGTTGGGGGTGGATTTCTTTGAAATGTGATCCATTACTGAGCACAGACTACATGCCATTTTTTTGTAATCTGTCAAGTAATCCATTGGATTACAAATAATGTACAGTAATGTAATCTGATTACTTAAAAAAGACAAGGGAAGATGTCCCATATAAAATCCTGACATTGTGTGTTCTACATTTGGTGTCCATTCACTCCACATCCACATAGGTCTATCTACATATAATTTTCCGACTGTGATTTTTCACATATAGCTCAATCTCTTCTTGACCTGCTGTTAAAGAGACCCTATGCAACTTTTTCATAGTCATAAAATCGCTCAGAGATCGTTGTTTTGCTTGACTGACCAGTTTCATCGAAAACAGTCACATTTCCTCCCACCCCTAGTGTCCCTATCCGCTATTGCAACCTTGCAACTTTC
Source organism: Sardina pilchardus (assembly GCF_963854185.1). Lineage (NCBI taxonomy): Eukaryota > Metazoa > Chordata > Actinopteri > Clupeiformes > Clupeidae > Sardina > Sardina pilchardus. Next base: position 17,447,309 of record NC_085008.1, on the reverse strand, counting down.
TGATAAGCGATCGTCTTCAGTTCACAGCTGGAAGTCAGAGACGCTTAAGGAACAAGAAGAACCACACTTGCAATTTATATATTTATATATAGCCTATATATGTATAAATATACACGCTAAAGCTGTCTGGGAAGCTCTGCAGAGAAATATGCAAGCATAAAACGAGCGAAAACGAAACCAGAGATGAAATCGCCAATCCTGCATAATTCCTCTTTAAAGAATTCTAAAAACGTGTTGCTGTTGTGTGCTTTGGTATTCTGATTTTGAAGAGAATTGTCATTGAGATACATTGAGATGTATTTGAATTTACATATGTTTATATGTATATTTCTTTTCAGGCAAGGGTATAGAAAGAATTTATTTTCAATAAAATTATTAGACCAAATCTGAACATCTGTTTCAAAATAGTTTTTAACCAGTGTTTGGAGAGAACTTGCCAAATGTCAAGAACACAGACTAGCATACAGTTGGGTTTACACTGGGAGAATAAACTGTGTGGAACAGCTCATGTATGTGTTGATGTTTTTATATATATGGATTTAGTGATCTTCCCTGACCTCCTTTTTCTCATTCCTCTTTTTTTACTCATCCCACTCTTCTTTTTCTTTTGCTACACCATCTCATTCTCTCTCTGTGTCTCTCTCTTTCCCTCCCTCTCCCTCCCTCTCTCTCCCCCTCTCTCTCTCTTTCTTTCTTTCTTTCTTTCTTTCTTTCTTTCTTTCTCTCTCTCTCTCTCTCTCTCTCTCTCTCTCTCTCTCTCTGTGTAGCTGGAGGTGAAGTCGTGGCTGGTGACGGGGCAGAGCATGTCTATGGAGCTGCTGCTGACTGAGAGGGGCAACAGGAGCGCAGCGCTGAGTCGCCTCCCTGAGCTACACAACACCTCAGCAACACACCACAGAGCAGTAAGAGAGGCACGACCTACCACACACACACACACACACACACACACACATACAGTATACATATACAGTATACATTTACACACACACACACACACATACTGTACACTTACACGCGCACACACACACACACACACTCATACTGTACACCTACACACACACACACACACACACACACACACACACACACACACACACACACACACACACTTTCCCACTGCCTCATTTCAATGCTCACTTATTTCTTTCTCCCACTCTCTCCCACACTCCCATACTCCCTCTCTCTGGCACACACACAAAGCGTCAGCACCTGGTGCAGGGCCTCTGTAGTTCCTTGGCCCACAGCTCATTGATTGCTTTCTCTTGAGCTTTAATCTTTCAAGGACCAGAATGTCAGGGGCCAGAGTTATTTCCTCTTCCGCTGACCTTGAAGAACTTTGCCAAACTGTGGCGTCAACAGGGTATTGGGAATCGCAGAATCCCATTGATTTTTCTTCTAGGATGTTTATTTTGGGGTGTCGCCAAAAATTCCAGCTATAATTACACAAGCTTCGCTTTTGTTTCTATCCCTTTTAAGCTTTCAAAGGAAAACTACCAGCCACAGCCACCAGACCTACCTAAGTTGTGTCTAGCTTTATTATCACCCATGCGTGTCTAATGTGTATAGTTAATGCCTTGGGTGATTGACTGACATTTTAAGTTCAACCTCAAACATCTACCTTACATATGAGTTCAGCCTCAAACATAATAGATCTAACCAGGGTGAAATAGTTGGTTTTCTAAGAGGGTTGCCTGCCTGGCCGAGGATGGTCTGATCTTTTGGTTGGCCTCCTAACCCTAATGGTCTGCCAACTAATAGCCTCATGGGACAGCAGGTGTCTGACGGGCAGCAGTTGCCCCCTGGGCTCTGGTTTCAGTGGGGCGGGCAGGTGACACCGCAGAGAGAATAGAGCTCATGACCTAACTCCGCAGTGCAGTCATGTTTCCAGATATCACCAGTGAACCGTGTGCAGTGGGGTTTTTTTCGGTGTTTTCCTCCCCCAGTTTGTACAGTCAGTTTGGATGTGTTTACTTAGGAAAAGTAGATGGAAACCACTTTAATGCCTGAGTCTCTTTGTGTGTGTCTCTCTCTCTGTCTGTCTGTCTGTGTGTGTGTGTGTGTGTGTGTGTGTGTGTGTGTGTGTGTGTGTGTGTGTGTGTGTGTGTGTGTGTGTGTGTGTGTGTGTGTGTGTGTGTGTGTGTGTGTGTGTGTGTGTGTGTGTGTGTGTGTGTGTGTGTGTGTCTATGCTTTCTTAGGTTATACTGGCCTCTGGCTACTACGCAGCTTTCCGAGTCACATTGGTGGCTAAGGCCCTGGAGGGCGTGTATGACGGAGCAGTTCATATTACCACAGACTATGAGGTATGTGACCAGGCCAGTGTCCTCCACCAGTGACTCGTCCGCTCCTGTTTGTTCTGGAAATCTCACATGCTCTTCTTCCTTCCTCGTGTTTCAGATATTAACCATTCCAGTGAAATCACTCATAGCGGTGGGGACTCTCACAAGTTCACCGAAACACATCATTTTACCGCCCTCTTTTCCGGTAAGTTCTCCTTGATGCCCCCCCTGTTTGTGAAATACCGTATGTAATAGTAGGGCGTTGGCTGTACACACTGGCTGACCCAGTGATGAAAGAAGGAAGTTGTACATTTCCTGTAAATAATTAATAATACGGGAAAGACATAAACACTCCTCATTGGGTTTTATTGCTTTTCAGTATGAGCAACCTCAGCAACTGTTGCAACCAGTATGCACAGTGCTGAGAACTTCCTCAAGGCTCATCTAATGTAATTGCTGCTGAAATATCGCAAACTGTTTTGCACTCTACTAAAGCCTACTTCTCTATAGCTTAAGCATTCGTTATTCTTTATTTATGCTTAGTTCCCTATAGCTTAAGAATGCCTCTGTTTGTAATCATCTTATCCTAATCTAAACACACTTACCCCAAGGCCACACCATAAGCCTCTTACAGGACCAAACTGGTGGTAATTATGCTCGTTTGCAGCACTGTGTACACACTGTTTCTCCTCATTTCTCCTCCGGCATGTACTCTACGTGTTGATACTTCACAGGGCGAAGCTCTTAAGGTTTATGTTGACGTTGTTGTTGTTGTTGTTGTTGTTGTCGTCCAGGGTAAAGTGGTCCACCATGGCTTCAGCATCTTCAGCTCCTTCTCCCAGCGGGTCCGGCTCCAGCAGCCGGTGCACTCGCTGGGTGAGGACAGCCGCTTCTACGCCAAACGCCTGCGCAGCAACAAGGACGAGCTGGAGCCCAAGCGCAAGTCCAAGGTGCGGCTCACACCCCTAGTCACCATCAGAACGTCCCATTTAGCTCATGTTCTGTTCTGACCCATTAGAACATTGCAGGCTTTTGTGTGATCACTTTAATCAATGAGGTCATTTATATCAATACCACATGGACCCAGGTCTATGCACAAGTTGTGTTTTAAGCCTCTTTTTCATGCAATGTTGTGTCTATGAAGACAAACATTTGCTTTAGATGATGTGTTTGTAATATTTATATGAGGTAATATTTATATTTACTGTACCCACAGTTCTGGGGGAAAGTAGACTACTATGCATGGGAAAAGTAGAACTATTTGTCTAAATAATCTAGTGGTATTGCACAACGTTGCCATCTGTGTCAAAACAGTTTGCGTTAAAAGACTGTTGTGTACATCGGTTTTTAAGGTTATTAATGTCATGGGCAGTTGACCAGGCAATTTTAACACTTTTATGCTAATGCTGAATTTCATGTGTTTTCCTGTGTCTGTTTTGTAGGTAGCAAATATTTATTTTGATGCTAGCTTGCAGTGTGGTGACCACTGTTACGTGGGAGTGCCATTTCTACTCAAATGTAAGTAGCACCATTTCCCCCCTCGTGTCCTCAGGCCCCATTATCTGTGTAATGACTTGCGCAAGTGAAGATTGAAATGAAACACTGGTCCTTTTCTTCCCCCTAGCGGAGTCCAGACCTCATGGTCTAGCTATGCAGGAAGACATCTGGGACGCGGATGTTGATTTGCACCAAAAACTCCTCAAAAGGTGGAGCCAGTTGAAAGAACAATCAGGGCTTGAGTAAGTCACATTTTAGAGAGGAGTTTGGCTTATTTTTTTGTATTACTTAGAGAAATTATGCAATATCATATATTGACATATTCATACATTTACATGTTTTGGATGTGTTTCCTCTGCCAATGCTGTGTGTATTTAGCCTGATTTTTGGCCTGCTGTGCTGTTTGTTTTGGCAGGGTGGAAGCCATCTTTGAGGTGAACACAGACCTCCAGAAGAATGTTCAGACCAAAGTCACCGCCCAGCTCACCTGGCCCACGCTAGTCAACTCCTCTCAGCAGATCTTCTTTCCCCTGACCAACACCAACAGTTCATCTGTGAGTCCTCACACTCACACTCACACTCACACTCACACTCACACTCACACTCACACTCACACTCACACTCACACTCACACTCACACTCACACTCACACTCACACTCACACTCACACTTAGTAACAGTTTGTTAATGTACCCACCAACACACACAAACTCACTATCTATCTATCTGTCTATCTCTCTCCATCTCTCTCCATCTCTCACTAACACTCACACACACACAACCAGACTGAGTCACGCAACACACTCACACCACTCACATGTTTTCCATCTAGTTTTCTTCACTGTATTGCTTCATGGTGAGGTTGTAACATGATTCCCCATGAGCATGCCTGCGCCTGCGCGTGTTGTGACCCCTGTGCCGGTTGGCTCTCCTCAGGAGGAGGAGCTGGTGTTGGAGAACCCGGCGGACGTGCCTGTCTACGTACAGGTGATGCCCCTGGCCCTGTTCGCCAGCTCCACTGTCTTCACTAAACTAGCTGACCGGTAGGAGAGCGCCCCCCCCCCTCACACACACCTGACCTCACATACACACAAACACAGATGCACAGACACATTCATATGCAAGCCTTTGGGGTGATGCAGTTCTTACTTGAGTTAAAGAGGATACCTAACTCTGTTTTTTCTCCCCCCCCCCAGGCTTCTACAGGCAAACTTATCCAATAACATCAACCCAAACACACTGGAATTCCAAGTCCATAGAAATGGCGTAAGCACCTTTGACATACACACACACACACTGTAAGGTTTTATTTAATCATTTCATTCAAAACTGTGGTTGTACTCTACTCTGTGTTGGTTTGGTGGCTGATACTCAGGGTCTGTTGTTCTGTCTTGTCTTGTAGTCCTCGGTGAAAAAGGCTGGGACGGGCTTTCTGGAAGGTTCCACACGACCCTTCCTCTACAACCTCCTGTTGATGCCTGGAGAAACCAAGTCCCTCACAGTGAAATTCACCCCCTCCAGAAACCACAGCGTCTCCTCACTTCTGGTTGTCAGGTAAGTGTGTGTGTGTGTTCTGTGTGTTCTGTGTGTTCTGTGTGTTCTGTGTGTTCTGTGTGTTCTGTGTGTGTGTGTGTGTGTGTGTGTGTGTGTGTGTGTGTGTGTGTGTTGTGTGTTGTGTGTTGTGTGTTGTGTGTTGTGTGTTGTGTGTTGTGTTGCACCTGCGTACAGTGAGTCTGTATCAGTAGGCGTGTGCGAGGGCCTGAGTTGACGCACAGCCAGTGATGAAGATGGGGCGCCACTCCTCATAGGAGTTGGCACCCCCAGTCAGGTCTGCTCTGAAGCCCTGCGCTGCTCGGCTACCTGAGGAAATGTACGCTCTGGCATGGGGTTGAGCAGGGCAGCAGAGAGTGTGTGTGTGTGTGCGCGCGCGCGCGCGCGTGTGTGTGTGAGAGAGAGAAAGAGAGAGTGTGAACCCACTGAACCCTAAGCGAGATAAACATAGCTACCTCTGCCACTTGTGAATTCGCCTCCATTCAGTGAAGGAGGCAAACTGTGGCAGTGCTCCCTGTACACACTCACTTGGCCTCAGTGTGAGGTGAGAAACCGAGTCGTGTTGAGATGCCAGGATTAATGTTGTGTGTGTGTGTGTGTGTGTCTTGTCCTCTCTCTGAGGTTAATCCTGTCAGACCCCTTGGCTTGGCGCTGTAGCCACACAGAGGTGGCATTGATGGTGACACATATCTAACACTCTCTCTCTCTCTCTCTCTCTCTCTCTCTCACTCTTTTTGCTCTCTTTCCTCTCTCTCTTTCTCTTTCTCTCTCTCTCTCTCTCTCTCTCTCTCTCTCTCTCTCTCTCTCTCTCTCTCTCTCTCTCTCTCTCTCTCTCTCTCTCTCTCTCTCTCTCCCTTTCTGTCTGTAGGAACAACCTGACGGTGGTGGACATGATCCTGGTTCACGGGCAGGGCACCAGCGAGAGCCTTAAGCTGGCGGGGAAGGCTCCAGGACCCAGCAGCTCGCTCAGGTTCAAGATGACTGAGGCACTGCTCAAAGACTGTGAAAGTGAGTAAGGCTCTTAGGCCGCGTGTTGAGAGACGTAAAACACTCTTTAAACCCACTCCACCCCCCCCGTCTTTACTCCTTATCAACACACACACACACACACACATTTTAATCTTGCTCATTCATTTCGCTCATTAGTGACCTGAGTCATAATATTTATTATTCCACTTGAACTGTTAAATGTGTAGCATGAATGGCTCTGGACGATTCAAGCCAATATTCCCTTCTGTGACCATAGGTTAACACTTACCTCTTTTTCTCTCTCTCTCTCTCTCTTGCTCTCTCTCCCTCTCTTTCTCGCTTTTTCTTTCTTTCATTTCTCTCTCTCTCTCTCTCTCTCTCTCTCTCTCTCTCTCTCTCTCTCTCTCTCCCTCTCTCGCTCTCTCCCTCTCCCACGTGATAGTCAAAGCCAGGGAGCCGAACTTCACGCTGCGCCGGACGTTCCGTCTGGATAACTCGGGCCAGCTGCCGCTCCACATCCGCTCACTGTCCATCAGCGGCCAGGCCTGCGAGGGCTACGGCTTCAAGATCCTCAACTGCCAGGAGTTTGTCCTCAAGCCAAACGCCTCCAAAGACCTCATCATACTGTGAGTGTTCCAGCGCCAACGTCAACAGATCATCATCATCTTCTTCTTCATCAGCATCACCGCAAAAATGCTTCCATTTCATGAATGGAACGGTTAAATTGGTTTAAAGTCCATAAGGTGTGAATGGTAGCAGAAAAGGAGGTCAGCCTGGTGTGTGTGCGTGCAAGTGTGCACGTTTTCATCCGAGTGTGTGTGTGTTGGAGGGATATTGAGACAGGGGGTTGAGGAGTTGGAACGCTGAGGGGAAACCTCCATTCCCTGAGCAAACAGCACCTGTCAAAGGTGTCTGTGCATAACCTGAATGCTCTATTAATACCTGTCAGAGGCTGTGTGTGTGTGTGTGTGTGTGTGTGTGTTGCGTGATGAATCATCTCTCTGTTCCTCTGCATTTGCCCCACCTCACATGTGTGCGTGCGCACACACACACACACACACACACACACACACACACACACACACACACACACACACACACACACACACACACACACACACACACACACACACACACACACACACCACTGGTGAAGTAGCCGCAGTAGCAAGAGCTCATGAATGAAGTCTTATAGAGAAAGCAGGCAATGAAAACGCCCTTGTAAGAGTTCACTTGAAGTAGCCACTTAAAGTGTTAATGAAGTTAATGAAGTTGTTCGTGTCAGTTGTGGGAGTGAAATGTGGCCCACTTGAGCTTTACAAACATAGCAGCCATTTTGTTTCCAGATTACCTTTGTATCCAGATTATGTGATCCTGATTCCTCTCACCGACCATTTGCATAAGCTTGTCCAACTACTACTGTGTAAAGTGCTGATGACTAGAGGGTAGTGTCTTGTTTATGAAATCATGTCTGTGCCATCTGAGGTCACCATACCACATGGGAGTGGTAACTGTTTTAAGTTTAGAAAATGAATGGTGTTTTCAAATTAATTGTTTATTTATATAAGTAATCGTGCTCCCAGTATTCACTACAGTTGATGGAATGTTGCTGGCCAACCACACAACCAGTTCCATTCATTCTGATTGGATGGTAATGGTGATACCGTCAGAAAAGAGATTGTTGCCCAATATCAATGGAAACATGCCAGAACCACAGTGAGGAACGTTGCCCAACAACTTTACTCAAAAAGTTGGTCAACAATGATACCAACATCATTAACTCTTCGGGGAATAATTCCTAGTGAATTCAGGAAGAAATACAGTTAGGCACGCGCGCACACACACACACACACACACACACACACACACACACACACACACACACACACACACACACACACACACACACACACACACACACACACCTTCTAATGAAATCCTTTACAATGCCTGAACCTGTAAAAAATAACGCCATTAAAAGAATCTTAATACTATGGTTCTTTTTGTTCATATACAGCTTTAGGCAGCCGTCCAGTCTCTAGACTTTTGTTTCTGTTTTGTCCCAGTTTTTCTCACTCAGTCTAAACCCCCTCCCCCCCCCCCCCCCTGTGCCTGAACAGGTTTACGCCGGACTTCACGTCGTCGCGGGTGACCCGGGAGCTGAAGCTGGTGTCGGCGGGGGGGTCGGAGTTCACCTTCGTGCTGAACGCCTCGCTGCCTTACCACATGCTGGCCGTGTGCACGGACGTGCTCCCCCGGCCCAACTGGGAGCTGGAGCTCTACATCGTCGTCTCCCTCATGATGAGGTCAGGGTCCCATTCAGCACTAAACAGCCACCACTGGCAACATCGCTGACAAATACTGGCCTGACAATCAGGATATTGGTATAACAATACTGTGTTGACATAGTTGGATCCAGTTGAAAAGCCGGTGTTAAATATCACTGATCACTGATCCTCACCATTCTCACTGATAAGGCAAATGTTGCCAATTCAGGAAACTGAATCTGAGCTTTCCTGTTAGATAGAGGGTGATTGATATTGACCTGTTTCGATCATATGATATATCAGGTAGCATAACAATTATCCTGAATCATAACATTTCACTGTTTGGTAGGTTGATCTCCAAAGTACAGTAATTTCCCAACTATTAGCCGCAGCTTATACATTGATTTTGCTAAATTTCTTCAGTTGTGAGGTTAATACAAGGAGGCAGTTAATATGGTGTTAATATGGTTATGTTTCTTTTAACTTGCATATAACACTGTCCTGCGTCTTATACACAATGCGGCTTATATGCGGGAAATTACTGTATTGTGTTGCGTAAACACAGCCTGGTTATGAGTTATGGACATTGAAATCTCCTGTCCTATCTTTTCCTCAGCTTCATGTTCCTGGTGGTCATTGGCACAGCCTACCTGGAGGCCCAGGGCATATGGGAGCCATTCAAAAGGCGTCTGTGTGTGGAGTCCAGTTCTTCCATGGACCCCGGGAGGCCATTCGATCTCAGGGATATTGTGCGAATCGACGCAAAGTAAGTCAAGAACACAGGACTGAACCTCTTCTGAGGAGACACTTTCACGGCTTTCACGCTGGACTGGACACGTAGACTCAAACTACATCGGTTCCAAAACTAGGTTCCATTCTAATGGCCACAGCCCACATGAGAAGAGAATGTGTATTGAATTGGGAGATATTGATTGCCACTGAGATCACTGGTCTAACCTTTTCAGCGCTCTTTGTTTGTTTTCGCAGCTTGAATGATTACAGCAATGTGAACCAGAACACAGCCAGAGGGATTTACGGGTCCGGACTGGGTGGGGGTCGGGCCGGAGGCCGGCCACAGGCCAACGGACGGGCCTCAGCGGAGCCCAGCGAGGCTCGGCTCCGTCCGGGCACAAATCGCTCAACAGCTATGCAGTCTTCCTCCGCCTCCTCCTCCTCTTCCTCCTCCTCGTCCTCTGCTAAGGAGAGCCAGCTGGCCAACCGTAAGGCACGCAGCTCCAGTAAGCAGGGGCAGCAGCAGCCTCCAGTGCCCAGCCTGGCGGAGGAGCCAAACACAGCCACGCCGGGCCCCAGGGGGCTCTCCTCCGTCGACCAGGACTACGACCGGCTCCTGGTGGCCATGGAGGGAGACTTGGACCGGCCCGAGTCCCCCTCCGCCGAGCAAAGCTCACACCAGGCCTCACAAAACAAAGGTAAGACTCTCAACACACGCTGCTAATAGTGCTATATTGGTTGGGGGAAATCTGGCATGTTTCAGTGTTCCATTTTGTAGATCGTCTTCATTCTGCTTTGTTTTAGTCAATTCAGCCCTTGTTCATACCCTTGTCTTACATGGAACATTAAAAGTATAAAGCTGTGTTTACTTAAGAGGTTAGATATATGACAGCAGGTTTGTAGAGAGTTCGGTGAAGAATTGTATGGTATAATGCTTAGAATGTAATCACATGAATTGAACCAGTAAAAATACCCAAACATTTATTCTAATATCAATATGATTTGTGTTTGCATGGTGCAGTTTTGGAAACTAAAGGGAAAGTACGAAGCAAAACCAAAGCGCAGAAGAGGAGAGAAGAGAAGGAGCGCAGAGCCAAGGGCAAGACTCCCGGAGAGGACCTGAAAGAGGCACTAGCGGACAACGACGACAGCTCCTCAACCACCACAGAAACCTCAAACCCCGACGTGGAGGCCAATATCAAAGAGGTACCGTTCTCCACTGGTTGTTGTTTTCATTTCTTCTGAACATGTCTTTAAACTAAAGTTTTGCAGTGCCAGTTGTTTTCTGACTCTGTGTCTGTGTCTGTGTCTGTGTCTGTGTCTGTGTGTGTGTGTGTGTGTGTGTGTGTGTGCGTGCGTGTGTGTGTGTGTGTGTGTTACACTTTTCTCCTCAGGAACCAGTTAAAAAGAAAGGCCGAACAACAGTTAACCAGGACAAAGACAAAGAAGAAGCGCCTCCCTCACCCCCCAAGCCCAAAAACAAAAAACAAGCAGCAACTAAGAAGGAACCTCAACCCGATAAGTCTAGGTCAGCCCTTTAAGTCACCCTAGACAAACATGTGTCTGTCAAATGACCAAGTGGAAGTTCCTGTTAGTGTCAGTGGTGAGGTGCTCAGCGCTCACTCTGGTTTCTGTTTCTCCAGCTCCCTGGAGCTCCCTTACGTCACGCCTCTGGAAAACAAGCAACGCAAGACCTTCACCCCCAAAGCTCTGATGCAGTCAGCCCTCAACGTCATTCCCAAACCAAGACCTCTTCAGAAACACCGATGTAGGTCTCACTATTATTTGCCCCTTAGCAGCACATTTTCGATCTGTTGATATTGAGATGTTGACATCTGTGTTGTTGATGTTGTTGAGATGCTGACTGCATTTCTCCATGTGTCTCTCCAGTGGCCGGCGCGAGGACAGAAGAGAGCCGCCCGTCTCCCCTCAACAGGTTCTTCTCCAACAGCCCCCTGCAGGAGCTGGGCCACAGCAGCGGCTCGGAGGGGGAGAAGGAGTCCCCCCCGCCTGAATGGGACCTTCCCGTTCACAGATCCATGAGCCGTAAGTATGACACCGGCAGCTTGTGCAATGCCACTGTTATGGATTGGTGAACTAGATAGTTCCTTGTGACGTAAGGAGTCTATTTTGAGTTTGAAGAGAATTGTTTCAATAGAATTTTTTTTTTCTATTGAGCCTGCTGGCCCAGCTTATAAAAAAACATGCAAGCAAACAAGCTTTCCCAGGGCAAGGCATTCATCATTCGCTCGTATTTCCTCTGATCTCCCCACTACCACCACTCACTGGCACAGAAGCAGACAGCCTCCAGCAGATCTCCCTGCAGACCATGAACGCAGACTCCTTCCTGAAGAGCTCCATCTCCAGAACCTGCTCCCCTCCACCCACCTCACCCTACCTGCTCCCCCGTGCTACATCCTACAGCAGCGTGCTCAACACCAACAGGTATAGTCCAACGGTGTGTGTGTGTGTGTGTGTGTGTGTGTGTGTGTGTGTGTGTGTGTGTGTGTGTGTGTGTGTGTGTGTGTGTGTGTGTGTGTGTGTGTGTGTGTGTGTGTGTGTGTGTGTGTGTGTGTGTGTGTGTGTGTGTGTGTGTGTGTGTGTGTGTGTGTGTGTGTGTGTGTGTGTAAGTGGGTGTAAGTGTGTGCAAGTGGGTGTGTGTGTGGTCATTGCAAATAACACTCTGTGAAGGTCAAAGGGAAAAAAGGATCCAACGCACTCTCCTAACATAAAAATATTAAAGGAGTTTATTCTGATGCTTTTCAGCAATCCAAGTTTGAAGAAGGCACCAGGCAACAAGCTGTCCATGCCTACCTCCCAGCCAGGGAAGAACGGCAACCCCACCTTTGCTGCTGTGGCTGCAGGATATGACAAAAGCCCAGGTGAGAGTCCTCCCCTCCCCCTCAATGTTTTGCAGAATAATTCATCTGTTAGATTCGGCTGACACCGTGCGTGTTAATGCCTGTGTGTGTATGAACATGGGTGCTCTTGTGTGTTTATTTGTGCACTTTTTTGTGTGTGTGTGTGTGTGTGTTTGTGTGTGTGTGTGTGTGTGTGTGTGTGTGTGTGTGTGTGTGTGTGTGTTTGTTCCACAGGTGGCAGTGGAGGAGGAAGGCCTGATGGCTTGGGAAAGGTTACTCTACCTCACTTTTCCTCAGTGGAGAGCGACGGCTCAGACAGGTCAGCCTGACAACCCAAACCACCCAACAACACCCATCTCTCATACACACACCAAGACACGCTGTACAAAACAAAACACATCCTGATGATGATATGTGCTTTTTCTTCTCATCAGCTCTGGATTATGGAGTCCGGTTGACAGCATCGGTAGCCCAGGGTTCAACGCCACCAACTCCTTCTCTGCATTCGGACCGAACAACCCACTGTCTGCAGGTGAGCAGCTGGATTTGTTGGGTGGAAGGTAGAAGGAGATGGTGGATGTTTCTGCGCAGCCATTCCTGGTCAGACAATGGGGATTTTTGATTATTGTCAGTACACCCCTCAGTAATCCCATGATCAGAAGGATTAGAGTTTTGTTCTTTTACTGAAATGTGTGTTTTTGTTTTTTATTATATTTGTGTTTGTGTGTGTGTGTGTGTGTGTGTGTGTGCGTGTGTGTGTCTCAGTGTTCAAAGGTATAGCCTTACCAAAGAGCTCTGAGCCCCAGCAGAGCTGGCCCGACTACACCCCGGTGCCCTCCTCCATCTGGGACAACAATGATCCAGTGAGCCCCTGGCCCTCCACCACCACCACCACCACCACCGGTGCCCCTGCTGCACCCACTACAGTAAGAGGCCTACCACACACCAGCGTCTGCCGCTCCCTCTGTTGTGGGACTGCTCAGTTCAGCCTCAAGTTTGAACTGGCTAACATGTAGTAGCTCGATGGCGGGCTTGTTAGCAAGGAGGCTACAGTAGGATGAAACGCATGGGGACTAGTGTCTGTCTCTAGCACGTCCTGTCAGGTGTCAGGAGGGAGGTTTACTCACAGCACCTCAACTGCCCCTGCTGGTCACCGGTACATTTACAGTACTTCTAGCAGAATGACCGTTTGCCATGGTCACATAAAAACAAAGTTAAATAATTATACAGTCACACATTTGAAACTGGACAAATGTATGTCGTTTATAACCATATCATATAATGCTGATGGATTAGTGGTCAAGTTAGTGATGCTGATTCCAAACATGAACAAGTATTGAGATTTATAAACGGCACTAGATTAAGTTTCCCTCACATTTAGTCTCTTAATAAATTCTATGGGGCGGGTAGAGAGTTTTTTTTCTTCTTCTTTTCAAACTCATAATCATAATTGTGGATTTTAAAGGGGAAAAACAGCCAAAAGTAACCTTTTAGGTAATGGATCCTATCCGTTTAGTTCAGTTCATGTTAGGCATGGCTAACCTCGAGCCATCAAAATCTTTTGACGATGCCTTCAATTTCAACTCCTCCTGTGTTTTTTTTACCCCCGTATCAGTCCATCCTGGAGCACTCCCGCAACCCCTGGGCCACCGCCGCCCCCTTCAGCAGCTCCATCTGGTCCACCAGCGGTGACCCCGCCCTGCACTCCTTCACCACGCCCACCTCCTCCGCTCTCACCAACCTGGTCAGCCACTCTGTGCCATCTGCGCCCGTCGTGCCAGCCGACCCCATCGCCCACCCCTACTACCCCTGGAGCATGTGGCCGCCCTCACTGAGCCGATGGAACTCCGACCCCTGGCCGCGTAACCCGGACAACAACAACGGCAACTGACACCCCGGCAACAGCCATGTTTTGGACACGCTCGCAACGGAAAACAACAGAGAAAGAGATACACACCGTGTTTCAGGATTTTTGTTTCACGATCATGACCTTGTTTTAATGTACTCTACAGAGGATGAAAAGAAATTGTTTTTTTCAATGAACCTGAGAAGTATGGGGGGGATTGGGGGTTCTCTTGAAGAACAGTTTCAATACATTTTCTAATTGGATATTTTTTTTATCATTCCAGAATTATACGCTACCATTGTTCAGTTTTATTCTACCGTAAAGAACCAAACTACAGATAATTTAAAAACAGAGTAATGCGGAAATTTTATTTTGCCCATGTAGGGATGGCTTTCTCTTTTTCACATGACAGTATTGCTGTTGGAGACAGTATTACTGATTTAAACAATCCATTTTGGGACACCCCCATGCTTTCTCAGACAATAATTCTGGTTCCTTTCATTTTAAAAGTATGTTTTGACCATCAAGTTTGAATTCTTGCACAATGACCGAGAATGGAGAGGGTTATAATCCAGTTTGTTTCACTCAGGTCTCCTAAACTGTTATCCCAGTTTCTCAAGGCCAAATCATTCATTGCATTCATTGAGATTTTAATTGGCTTCTTCTTAAAATAAAGTGTTTTTTATTGGCTTTTATTTTTGTGAAGGAAAAGGGAGAGATGTAAGACTTGAATTATGTTTGAAAATTGTGTACTGTATGGTGCTAAGAGTTCGTTGTCATCTGGAGTGGAAGTAGAAGCAATCAGTGTCTGGAATAAAATCATATCAGACTGAGTCTTTTGCCCTTTTATTTATGGTGAAACTCCACAGTGCTATACAATCCAAATGAAACCGACAATTTCCCTGGTCCTGGACTAAAGGAGGACTTTGATGAAGATCTCCTCAGAAAAGGACCTTTCAGTCTTGGACTTAGTGGCTTTCATCCATCCACATCTGGGTATCCAGCCCGGAGTGCCAAACATATGACACCTCTCTTCCTCTATCGGTCTACTTTTGGCTGTCTGAGTGAGTCCGCTAGTAGTTCACTAAACTTTGCTAGGTCGCATGTTTTCATGATGGTGACTTTATGGCTCTTCTTTAGCATGTTGCTGGGATCCAGCGCCATCATCCCTCGACCCAAAGCTCCCTGCAGCTCCACCCGAACGGCGCATTCCACACTCTCCGACACGACGCTGGGGTCAACGCAAGCCGCCACCGCGTACGCGTCGTAAGGCACGAAGCCCTGGCCAAAGAGCACGTCTCTTTTGTTCACTCCAAATTCCCGAGAGAAAGCCCAGCACTTGGATGTGATGGTCTTCGTAAAGCGAGCAGCGGCGTAATCTTGGTCAATTATCTTCTCAAAAAAGTCCTGGATGCCATTCAAAGAGAAAACAGAAAAATGTGAGTGAGGGTCATGGCATTGTATGATAACACAGGCAGTGTTAACAAGTAACAAGAAACAAGTCCACCTAAATAAAAACGACAAAAATGTACACACTGATATTAAAAGAAAACTCACCCATGGAAGCTTATTTCTGCAAGTGAATTCCCATGTCGCAATATATGTAGGACATAAGTATTCTTCCAAAACAACATATGCAGACTCTGGATCCATAACAAAGTTAAATTCCCCACATACAGACACGTTCCCTTTTCCTGTAGAAAGAAACATTTGTCAGACCAGAACTGGCAAACATTAATTAGCTGTGTTAAACATTAACTTCTACTCAAGCATGTCAAGAGTACCATGTCCTTCTTACCCTCCATATTTCCTCCCATGATGAAAAGATCTTTCAGCTTCTGAGGAAATGTTGGCTCCAGTCGGATTGCCAGAGCCAAGTTAGTCAAGGGGCCAAGGGCCACAAGGGATACCTGAAAAGGGTCATGCCCCATTTACATACTGCAGTAGTTGACCTTAACCACAAGAGGGCTCTAATATACCTTGTATTAGAGTACCTTGTCTTAACAGTAGTTACCTGCCCAGGGTTCTCAGACACCAGTCTGATCATAGCAGTCACCGCATTCTCTTGCTTGATTTGATCTTTCCAGCCTACAGGGTCTTCTGCTTTTAAAACATCACCAAGACCATCTGTGCCAAAGTGGTCCTTCAAGGTGTTAAAAGCTCCCACCAAAGGACTGGCTGACCCTTTGAAAACTGGGATCTGGAAGAGTTGGTGTAATTGAGGGATAATGATGACACTAACAAAAAAGAAAAGTGAATCATGATTCATGACAGGAAAATAATACTGAAAAAACCCACCTCATTGCGTCTGCAAACAGACAGCACCCGAACGACGTTCTGGCACACATGATCGACTGTGGTGTTTCCAAAGCAGCAGGTGATGGCCAAAACTTTCACATCGGGTTGTGCCAATGCCACCATAATCGCCTGGGCATCGTCAATGCCACAGTCCGTGTCAATGATCAAAAGTTTTTGAGCCATGCTTTACCCCTGCAACCTGGTCAACATAAGCACATTACTATTTGCGAAAACGAGATTGCTTGCTTGACATATCGCACATGACAATGAACGGTGTGAAATTAGCATTGCTCTCTCTAAAAACACACACCAGGAGGCTATTTGGCCTTTGAACTGTGACAGTTTACTTATTATGCTGACTGATAGTCTCAGCGGATTTCAGGGTCATTTTTGCATGTTCACACACTGATTAGGCTATTAGAGAAATGTAGAAAGTATGGAGAGGCTCCCCTTCCGTGTGGGCAGAAAGAAACATTGTAGCACATAGGTTAACGATGCACATCCGATGTTAAGTAACGTTAAAATGTTTCCTAAGCTAAATAGAATGAACGTTGTAGCCCTTAGCCCTTAGTCCCTCTTTTCCGCACTGATAAGCATGCATCAGAAATTTACCTCAAGTAGGTTAAGTTTAAGAAATTGAACTTCAAGTACTACTTTAGATTGGTTACGCGCACGATGAATGTACACACAAGACGTTACACAACCCGCAGTTCACCAGAAGTTGCTGAAATGTCTTGGTTGCAAAGTTTTAGATTTAAAGTTTTACAGATTGAACATCTGGAACATACCTCGTACACCTGAGTAACACAATAGGCTAAGCAACGTTACTGCACAGTTGCAGCACTTCGCTGCGTTCCCGATTATCTATGAGTACATATAACTGATCAGAGATCAGGGGGAAATGAAAGTTATTCGTCATCCACAGGTCCTAGTGCCCCCCCGTTCAAATCCAGCAGCAACACTGCACAGACGCAGAAGTGGCCTAGGAAGAATGTCTTTGTGGATATGTGAAATGACAATTATTTGTAGGAATGTAGTTGCGGATAATTGAATTGCTCTTTATGACTAGGCAAAATTGAATTATAGATGTCTACAAGAGATATCCAGTCCAGCTGCTGTTAAATGTTAAAAGGGCTTGCCATACTAACGCAACTGTGTATTCTAGAACAGGCAAGGTAACAATAGTAACTTGGTCACTACATGACTCTGGACACAATCTCAACCAAAGATCCTTCATTACTGAAAGCTCCGCTTTAACCCTCTCTGCCTCAACTGCAACAACTGCAATGTGACGGAAGGAGACGCGTCTGTGCCATGAAGGAAAACACATGTAGTTTTAATAAGGATCAAGAGCTGCATTCCACGTTGTCTTTAATTGAGTGCGGAGTTGCGGACTGTGGCGGGGACATTGATGAAAATGGTCCAGGCCTTAACTTTGGAGCATGGTCCAATTGCTACAGTTTCTTTCCCACCACAGACAAACAGTTCCTGAAAATAACCATAGATCAGAGAAAGGGTGGGGCTGAAACGCGAAAAACTGTTAACTACTATAACACCCCAGTGGGGTTTATTGATCGATGCAAATTGGGCAGAGCCCGCTGCGTAAAGCGTTGCCAGCGCCAAGGACAAGAAGTGGACCGTCATCCTGACTGTAATTTGACAAGTAGCCCTAAGTGCACTGGACAAAAATGTCAACATGAGAGTGCGTCTGGAGACAACAAGGAAAAATTCATTCCTGAAAACAAGAAGAAATGGTCTAGTGATGAAAACTCAAGGAAACCTTGTTCTGTGTAAGTATCACGAGGAAGCCTATGGGCTTATTTTCTACAACTGGAGATGTTTGTTGTCGTTATGAGTTGTCATGGCTTGTCTGACAATAATTATTTAAAAACTTTCAGTGAAGATCTTGAGGGACCAATATGCATTACATGCTGTGTTAAGTCATATCAAGTGCGTGAGTATAGCCTACTCTAGTTTTCTAATATTTTCAATTGTGAAGTAATCTGAGTAGATGATACAACACCATGATTTGAGCTTAATAGAGAAAAAACATTCCAGAATTCAGGAGACATCTCACCACCAGACCCATCCCATCAAACCTCCAGGATGAAAAAGCACGGCTTGTTTCAGTCCCCATCCAAGGCTAACTCAGTGTCCTGGAATCAAGCATTCGGACGCAGGGCAGTGAAAAAAAAGGCGACCAGTAGTGATGCCATGAAGGACATCTCCCTGTCAACACACAAAAACAATATCGTGTGGTGCAGAAAGTGCCCAGATCCTCCCAGTGGCCAGTGCAGAAGCAAGTTCAGGACTCCTGGAGGCCCTGGGAGAGAGGAAATGAAGAAGGCCATATCTATGTTCACACAAAAAGGACGAGGCTCAGGCAGCCAGAGGTTTGTTTCACCCCAGACAGAGAGTTGTCTTCAGTTTCATTGTTTTCAATCTCCAGTGTGCAAATATGGCAAATGTTTGCCATGTAGTATGGCAAATATTATCTCAAACCAGTGAAAGTCAAAGCTGTCAAAGATGTCATCATAGTAAACTTACTGTGTATTATCCCTACAGCTTTGATTAGGCTATGTCAAAGGCATAATCTGACTGCAACATCATGATGACATACATCCATATTTTTTTCAGAATGGAGCAATTGCACATGCCTGTAGTTGTGTCCCCCTTCGTCAAGAGGTCCCAGACCCCAATATTCTGGCATGGTCATCAGCGATCCCAGCCTCTGAAGTTTGGTGACAAATACACCACACTTCCACGATCTGCCCCACCTCACACACTGCTAATTGAGTCAAGCAGGAGGATGTATTCTAACAAAGCCATTGAAAAACCCTGGATGTAATATAAAGATATTTGTTATAGCGATCATATAATTCACTGAGCAGATTTTTTTCTCTTATTGCGATAATAGCATGGAGTTTTGTGTGCTCCCACTGAGGCAAGAAACTAACGAAGTGAATTGATTGATTGCATTACTAGGACTTAAAATATCACAAGTCTATCACTGATCATATGCGCTGCAGCAGCAAGTTTACAGATGGATTAGAATGAAGGTTGTCACCATAACCTGCCAAATATCAAATCCAACCTGTTTGAATGTGTCCCAACATATTGGTGCCTGATATGTTCCATTGATTTTGACAAGGTAGCGAAGAACATTGAGAAAGGGTTACTGTAAATGTGTGTTATTCAACCACTAGACATCCTTCGGTGACAACTAGAGGGCAGTATGTCTACTGAAACAAAGTACTGTATGCTGTAGAGTATCTCAGTGAGGACACACAAGAATTACAATGGTCATGTGATGTGTCTGTATCAAAACCATGTAAATATTTTAGATTTCATTGTTCATTAAATCCTCCTGTGAACATGTTATCAACGAAATGAATAATGAATAATGACATGTTTTATGCATAAGCAGGGCATATGCATTTATTGCACATTTGTTTCATAAGAAGTCAAATTATTACTATTGCTTATTGATATTATAAATATTACCTGCTCCTGATCATCAAGTCAGAAAGAGAATATCGTTGTTGAGTTAATCATTTGTTGACATTTGTTCAACTAGTAGACTACTTCAAATGAATGCTGCAGACATGTAGTTGGCCCCCTACCAAGATATGTAGCTGACAGTTAATATTTAAGATAATATTTTAAATCCAAATATGTTCATGTTTAAAAAGGCAGCCTTCCATGTTTGAACCAAATCAAGGCTTGGGATCATGGGAAAGTTATTTGGGATTGATAAGTCAACCGACCCACCAAACCGGGCACCTGGGCAGCTGGCCAGCTCTCACTTGTCGGGAGCCTTAATATAGCAGCCGGTTAACTGATAGCCATGACATTAGGTATCTGAAGGGAGATGTAAAGAGGAAACAGAGGTCCCTTGGGTTTCGGGTCTCTATAGGACTACCACCGTGCTCCTGTGAAAACATATGTGGGTCAGCTGGGCCTTAAGGGTCCCCGTATTGAAATGCTTTCTGATTTCTGATACCAACATGGACAGATGCGAATGTCAAAGTTATCCATTATTTTCATAGCTTGTTGGCCGTGGATTAAATGCAATAGGTTTTAGCCACATCTAATGTTTCCGAGAGCTACTGTCAGAGATGTTCCTGCTTAAATAAGACAGTGAATTATGATCTCACATTTTTTTTTAGCCAGTCCTGTTACTTAAGATGTGCCCAGGTGTGAAATTTAATCAGCAAAGGAAGTCGGAAATAGTAAGTCGGAAATAGAAAGTTGCATGACTCACAAATGGCAAGGGAGACGAGATGCAAGCTATTTCCTCAGAAATTAAGCAGTGTGGGGAAAAACAAAAGCAGTTATGAATCATTACACATATTGTAGGATCTAAATAAGTGGCTCTCATCCAGTTCCAGTCCCACTTTCTGACCAACTGCAAACTTTCCATCCCCTAGCGACAGACAGCCCCTCCAACCCTATCCTCAAACACACACCTGTTGCAAGAGAGTCCGCCAGGGGAGCCTGACAGCTGAGCCCTTTGGCGAGAGACTCCCTAATTACAAATGAACAGCTGGGAGTGCATAGCATTGTCACCCTGCTGTATTCATGGGAGTTGTAGTCCTTTTTTGTAGTCATTTTTATAGGCCCCTTCGGCATAATGTCCTTTGATTGATGGATGTCTAAGATGATTATGCATGATAACTATGTGTTTATTTTCATATATAACATGTTTACTTGTTTTGGCAGTAGTTTCCAACCCTCTCAAGATTCCACTTGTCGTCACACTCCTATTTGCACTCATTATCATTACATTACGTTTGGCTGACACCTTTCAACCCCAAAGCGACTTCCAACAAGGGAAGCAGTCACATTATCATATTACATTGCACATTATCAAGTTGCAGGCAATCATATGAGTGTCAGGTTATCTGTGAGTTTTGTAGCTCTCTTTGTAGCTCCACCTGCTACCAAAGTCAGGCTTTTTTTTAAAGCATATTTGATTTACCTAAATAGTTTTTATATGATGGAACACTACTTTATTCTCTTCCTATATTACACCATATTTAAAAGCTTGTAGAAATTGACAACTTGGAACTTGCAACAAGCAAAATATGTAGTGGTTATGTAGTTCATGGTGGCGATGGTGGATTGGAGACTTGAAAGTAGGAAACTATTCCCTGCTTCTCAAGGTTTCTATATTTTTGATATACTCTGGTTATGAGATACACTGAGCTGGCATAGAGACACACATTTAATTGTCTTGGAGGTTGCATGTACTGCACAACTCCTGGACTGTCTGGATGATATTAAAGGCTGGATGGCAAACAACTTCCTCCAGCTAAACAGCGACAAGACAGAAGTTATGGTTTTTGGCCCTTCCAAATCAAGACACACACTTGTCAGTCATCTAGATCACCTTGCCCCACATGTTAAGTCCTATGCTAGAGACCTAGGTGTCATTCTTGATTCAGACCTTTGTTTTGACAAACAAATCTGTGCTGTTGTCAAAAATAGCTTTTACCAACTAAGAGTGATTGCCAAAATTAAGCCTTCCCTGTCATTTAGTGACCTAGAAAAAGTCATCCACGCATTTATTACATCACGGTTGGACTACTGCAACTCTCTATACCTAGGCCTCCCCCAGTCCTTACTCAATCGACTCCAGATGGTCCAAAATGCAGCTGCTAGACTGCTGACAGGTACCAAGAAACATGCCCACATTACCCCAGTCCTGGCTTCCTTGCATTGGCTCCCTATTAATTTTCAATTTTCAGTCCAGTTCAAGGTCCTTCTGTTTGTTTTTAAAGCTCTAAATGGGCAAGCCCCGAGCTACTTCACTGACCTTCTCCACCTGCAGCAAGCCTCCAGGTCTCTCAGGTCAAATAATAAAGCTCTCCTCCATGTGCCCCGGTCAAGGCTCAAACAAAAAGGTGACCGAGCCTTTGCAGTAGCTGCGCCACGGCTGTGGAACAACTTGCCCCTGGACATTAAAAATGCTTCCTCCATCTGTGTTTTTAAGTCTAGGCTCAAAACCCACCTTTTTACCTTATCCTTCTCAGCTCCCTAAATGTGTTGCCTGTTTTGTCTTGTCTGTAACTTTGCACTTGTCGCCTGTGTTTGTCTCCTGCTGTTATTGTTGATCTGTGTCTGTCTGCTTCCTTTTTTTTTGCCTTATTTTTCTTTATTTATATATTTTTACTCTGTACAGCACTTTGGTCAGTGAAAGCTGTGTTTAAATGTGCTTTATAAATAAATTTTACTTACTTACATAATTGTGTTGTATTCCCACCATGGCAGACTGCATAGGCTGGTCAGCTGTCCAGAAGCAGAGGTCACAGACTGTCCAGGTCATGACCCGCTGCTTCATCACATTACTACCCAGCCACCTGTATGTCCTCTGACCAGTCATCAGACTGGTAATTAAGCTAGACTGTCTCAATCCTCAGTGGTATTCTTATTGGTTGCATTGGCCAGGAGAAAATCAACACATCTGCACCTATTTTTCTCATAAATGTGTTGTCATTGGTCTGACTAGGCTAGTGACATCCTATTACATTTGTTTTGAAATGAAAGTTCAACTAACTAGCAGCTTGCTTGAATATCTCATGAATGAACATGAACTGTCATTGGTGCTATGAATCATTCTATAACACTTCACTTTAAGGTACCTACATACAAATGACTGACACTGTACCTGCGGCCAAATTACAGCTTTTCCAAACTCCACTCCCATAGTGTCATATTGCTTAAATTACTTGTTTATAATGTTTATGACACATTTATAACAGTGTCATGTCACTCTTATGTAGATACCTTCAAGCAAAGAATAACCAATTATTCTTTACTTTTAGCTTAATGAACCACCATGAGACCAAATATGATCATTTATTTGAATGTAGATTTTCTTGTCTTGAAGAGGCTCTTCCTCTGATCTCAACAGCAGATTCTTTGTAGCATGACATAACATAGACCCACTATATTGGTTATGGTTATGGGATTTGGCAGATGCTTTTGTCCAAAACGATAAATAAAAGCAATACAATAGTTTAATTTAACAGTGAACAATTTGAAATATTGGTAAGACTACATTAATGAGAATAGCAATAATAAACGATAATGTCAATTTAATCATTAGCATAATGACAAAACAAATGCTATAACATACAAACCATAACTCATAAGAAATACCTAATTAACACTTAATTAAGAGCATGTTGAACAAATGCCCATCTTGAAAGACCCCAAACTATCACAGGATCGGAGAGCACTGTGCAACTCATATTACAGCAGATATTGCATATTATTGTATTGTGTGTAGACATTATCCCCACAGAGAGTCTGTTAGTACTGTATGCAACCTTAGTTTGAGACAGTCTGATGACAGTCTGATGTCTGGGAAGTGATATTGATTGTTGTGATGACAGCCAGTTCAGTGGGCCAGGGTGTCCCTGTGACACAGAGACACATTGTGTCTCTGTTGTGTGATGTGTCTCAGTTGTGTGATGTGTCTCACAGTGCGATGCACTGCAACTCTTAACCTGAAAGGATGTGCACTGGATGTACAGTGCATTCTGACTTTACATAGCAGGCCTGCCTGTGGACACGTTATTCTGACAAAGTAATTAGTCATCCACTCTCAGGAATAAGGTGACATTTCAATTGGGTGTCGCACAGTAATAGCTAACTAGAGAAGATGCTTATTGGATGTACATACAGTGCATGATCGTCAGTGTTCTTATTTGTGGATGGGGAGGTATTTACATGTGAGCCTCGGGAACGATGATGGGGCAGTCAGGGTCCCTCCCCCAGCGAGCAGGGCAGAGACAGGCTGATGAGCGCTGACACTTGGTGGCTGGCTGGAGAGGTGTGAGGGCCCGTCGGCGGCAGCTGAGGCCCAGGAAGGTCCCCACTTGGGCGAGCTGTCTCCTTGGCGTTGAGCAGAGGACACAGGTGGGGGGGCTATTTCAGGAGAGCTCCGTTATTGTGGCCGGAGATCTGGAAGCAACCCCAGCGTCTCCCCCCCCCCCACCCCCCACACCACCACCACCCCCCACCCTTCCACACACACACACACACACACACACACACACACCACCAACACCCCCCCCCACACACACACACACACACCACCCCCCCACACACACACTCGTACACACAGAAGCACAGACACACCAACTAGCCTCCCGAAGGCAGGACACTCCACTCTGGCCTTGGGAATACAGGGAACTATAGACCTAATGCTGACCCATGCAAGGACATGACCCCATTTAATGTGAAATATTCTCAAAGTTATATTTACAGTGGAATGTGTCCAGTCTTTGCCCTTGTTATCCCAGATCAATTACAATGGCCATATCTGGTAGTCAGTGGTGACTGGTGAAAGACCAAAACAAATCCATGTCAAATCCAAATCCATCAATATTTTTTCTGTCTCACAAGTATTCTTTGGATTATGTTACAAAGATTTGTGATATCTGCCATATACTGTATGAGTATCACTACATGTTGTCCAATGACAGCACAGGCTCGGAGCCAGAGAGCAACGAGTGGGGGGGCTATGAGCATCGACGGGGGGGCACCTGTCGGGGGGAGGGGGCAAAATACTGCAAAATATCTACTACAGAGCACTCTGTTTGGGGGGGCACAGAGACCTGTTTGGGGGGGCCTGGACCCCTATGGCCCCCCCCTGGCACCGAGCCTGTGACAGCATCAGTTTCCTAGTGGCCCGGTTGAAAGAGGTGCATGCTGGGTTTCCTCTCATGTTACACTGTGCCAGAGCACTACATTGGCATGTGTGGTGGGTTTTTTTGAAGCCTGTTTAAAAAGATGCAGTCCTTTACCAAAGTTGTGTGTTTTGGAAAACTCCTTGTTCTTACGGTTAAGAAGATCAGTTTTGTTCACAAGTGTTTATTATTGGCAGTCAAGAGTCAAGACCTAAAGACACTTAGATACACAGCAGATATTGTCAGACAACTGGTCTCAGCTCAGCAGGACAGTTGTAAGTATTGTTTTGAGAAACATAGCAACGCAAATGCACAATTCCACTGTGTGAAACGTACTGTAGGCCTAGGCTCCCCCAGGGAGAAGAGACAGGTCATATCAGAGCTGGAAAAAGGTTATGAACAACAATGTTCCATACACGGGAAAGCCCGAGAGTATTAGCCTACTCACAAAAGGACATTAGCCTACACAGTGAAAGGACAACCCTTGAAAACAGGTGACCACATAGATATTATAATTAGGCAACTAGAATTTTCTATACAAACTGGAGAACAGCTGCACTTAGGTTAGGCTACTAAGTTGACTATTTGACTGGAAGACTGTGACAATAACAATGGCATTTGCAGGCATGCGAGGCCATGCCCTCTGAATAATTCCATAGACTTCCCATTCCAGACAGTGGTTATCAGAGCTACACAGGCCCGTGTGAAAAAAGAACTGGGCCACTGGCCTGTTAAGAGGGGACAAACATATCCCGGCTGTTGGACGGCTGCTGATAATGACCCCGCCATAGCTCCTTGAGTTGTTTGAGGATGCTTGTTTATTTTGAAAAGCATGGTCCATCACATGCGGTTAATCAAAGATGTATTTCATAAATATCACATGTAACACCTACTGTTTCATGTCCTTTCCTTGAAGCATCAATTAAGAATAACCCAAACGTAGGCTATGATATATTGAAATAACGATATCCAAAGGGATATTTGTGTCCTTGTTGCACCCATGCCGTTTTAGTTTACTGAGAAAATTATGAAGCATGTCTATTAAAGACGCTCAAAGAAGGAATCGGAAAGACCATGCGTGTGTGCTGGAACAGCTGAGGCTATCGAAGGCCCGCCTGGAATGCGGTAACCGGCGAGAGGAACAGCACTTTTATGGATACTGCTTACCCCTACGTAACTTCACCCATTCGACTTTGCGTCCCCGTAGAGGGAGCCGGACACGACTGCCTCCACACATTTGGGAATTTTGATTTGCGTGTGGCATTTTATCCGTCGATATAACCTGAGATTTCTATGAGAGAAAGAAGTGGGATATTACTCTGAAGGAGGTAATTTCATTTCCAACGTTTTTTTTTCGTGTGATAATGTGCCATTATAAAAATGCACCTGCATGTTTCACCTGTTACACTAAGGAACAGTGAAGGCCTACTTGGCTTAAGTGAATAACAACTAAGTACTAACTATGACAATGCATAAAATGACAAGTGCTCGAATTAATTGGGATACTAATTCATCACAGTGAAATGGGCAGGGCAGGCAAGCCTGTAGGCTTTGCCATGTAGCCTAACCTACTTTTGGCAACATGGCTTTAGTATTCTTCCTTTTAAAAGTAATAAGAGGTTTTGCTATGCATTGGACAAAACTCAGATGTTCCGTCCCAAGAACATATTTTTAAGAAACTATTTATTTTATTTATTGATTATAGTCATCTTAATAGTTTGAGAATGTAGCCTAGGCTATATGACTGTAATCTCTTGTAATTGTTTTCCATATTCATGTCATCTGAATAATGTCTACCATAAATAGGTAGACATTTGACCGGGCCTATATTAGGAGTAGGTTATCCATGATTCATATGGCAGTTAAAGTTAGGCTAATCTAGGCCCAACGCTGGTTAGTGGTTTTATGCCAAGTTGTAGCCTATGTTATGATATGTTAAAGTGAAATAGATCAACAGAAAGACATATTCAACACTAATCAAAAACATATACAATCAAATTCAGCAGTGAAAATTAGACCTTTTGGATTTGGGCTATTTCGTCTTTTGTTTCAGGTATATGAAACAGTGACCAAGTCATGTAGTCATGTAGGCAGCGATCCAACTTCCATTGGTTTCTGAAAATCTAAGAATTTGTAGTGGTTTTGCAAGATGTTGTCTGAAACCTAGAGCAAGACCACCAAAACAGTGAAAGGGGTAATCTCAACTGTCTTTAGTTTATTCCTAGAGTATTATCAGTGTCAACAGAAATAGATCAGTGACTGTCTCCTGGTCTTAGAGGTGGTGCCATGCCATGCAATACACATGGCATTGTGTGAATCATCTATTGTTGGTGCCATGTCTAAGCATTCCAGGGTTGGAAAGAAATTAAGCAATGTATATCAGATGATGAAAGAACCTATTAAACAATGGGGTTTAAAAAGTAAGTTGTTACTACTCAACTATTTATAACACCGAACCATTTTTATAAAGTAGTGCTGTCTCCTTTTATGCTATGCCCTTGGATTTGGCTGGAAGAAAGTACTTTAAGCACAGCAAGTGTTGGGAACATGATACAGCTCAGTGATGTTAAGTTCATCAGGGGCAAAAAGGTCTATAGCTCACCCAGCATTTTGACAGCTACAGTAGACATCCCCTAATACTACTACAGCAGCACAATTGAATGTTTGGTAGGTTCACGGTAAAAGGTGGTCTCTGTGAGAAATTAAGTAGTACAGTAACCGAACAGTAGAGTAAATATGTCTTTACAGCTCTGAGACTGGCCCTGCAGACCAATAGCCCTGGCAGCAAGAATCTCTTGGCACTTTTGTGGGGAGTCTGTTGACCGACATGTGGTGCTGACCCCCTCTCTGTCCTACCACGTATCTCTGATCCAAAATAGCTCAGGTCACATGTTCTGAAACACAGAAGTGGGTTATAATTAGGGTCTGGACATTGTAGTGTGGCTCAGGGCAGCCGCCTCCCTCACTCTCAGCAATGGCTCCCACAGGATAGGCCAAGGGGCCGCCATGTTGTTTTGAAGACACAATAACAGGGTAAAAAGAAAAAATTAAGGAATAGCCTAAATACTGTATATAGATGAATACAGTTCAGAAGGATATAGTTCTTGTTTTTAGGGTTAAAGGGATATTCCACCATTTGGGGAATTAAGCTCATTTTCCACCTCCCCTTGAGCAAAACAATTTATATTTATCTTTTTCCCGTTCATCCAGCCATTCTGTGAGTCTGGCGATACAACTTTTAGCTCCAGCCTATCATAGATCATTGAATCGGTTTAGACCATTAGCATCTCGCCTGCTAGCATCACAGTCTTTTTTCAAATTAGAAAGGGCAATAAGACAAACTGAAAATGAAACCTGGCGATTTTCTAGGCTGATTTGACATGAAACTATACTCTCATTCTGGCATAATAATCAAGGAAAGTTGCAAACGTACTATGGGTGCAGTGATATCATGCACTACTACTGCTTGTTGCCTATGGGGATTATTTTCAGGTGCTGCGTGATATCACTGGTACGTTTGCAAATTGTTTTGCTCGAGGGGAGGTGGAAAATGAGCTTAATTCCCCAAATGGTGGAATATCCCTCTAAAGGTTCTCTAAGTATGGTTGGGTAATTTCAAGCAAATCAGAGAGCTAGCTCGCCCCTCCCTCCCGTCCAGCATGAATGCATTTTTCATTAGTGATTGGCTTGAAGGTAGCTGAGGAGATGTTTGCTGTATGTGATAAAAATGTTGTAGCGTAGTAACCACGCTACATTACTTAGAGCACCTTTAAGTGGTCGTAATGGAATTCACTTGACAAAATAAAAAGAAATGCAGGCAAGACTGCAATTAATACCAATGCCTTTTTTTTCTTTTGAGCTGGGGTTTACATTTACAATACACTCCCCTGTTGAATCCAAAGTTGTAGGCCTACACTCTTTAAGGCTTGGAGATTGAATATTCTTAAACATTACTTTGACATGCAGACTTATGTTTATCTATGTGCTCTGTCCATACAGCCTCCAATACAAGGAATTTGAAAGTGGGCTGCGTCACTGAGTGTGAAGGGGAGCAACCATGGCTGAAGTGGCGAGCATGACCAACCTGGAAACTATGGAGACTGTTGATAACATGAACGACACAGAGGAGGTTCACACCGAGGAAGAGGAGGTTCACACCGAGGAAGATGAGGTTCACACTGAAGAGGAGGAAGTAGAAGAAAAAATCAAAGAGGAGGTCCAAAGCTCCACTGACAACACAACGACAGTAGATGAGGCCAAGGAGGATAAGAGTGCAATGGAAGAGGAAAAGCCTGACACAGTCAAAAGTGAGGATGTAGAGGCTGTGCAGGATGTCAAGATAGATGCAGAGAGTGTGAGTGAGGATGCTAACATGAAGGATGTACAAAGCAGTGCTGATATTGAAAAGGTAAACAATGAGGCGAGTATGAATGGTGATGCAAAGGAACCTGAGACACCAACTATGAATGGAGTTGAGAGCATGGATGAGGACAAACAGAAAACTGATAGTCACACAGACGCTGCAACTGAAACCAAACGGACGAGGAGCAGGAAAGGAGCCAGAGAAGGAAGAGCTCCGCGGGACGCCAGCATGACAGACATAAAGAATATTGCCGATATCGTATGTGAGGAGGACGACGATGTAAATGAAGTGCAGCTAAAACAAGAGGTACACGAACATGAGCATCCATATCCATGTCCAAAAGTCAAACATCAGAATACTTCTTTTATATTTCTCAGTTGCACTGTCTAATCTCTGTGTCCATTCCATGTAAGTGACTCCCCCCCCCCCCTCTCTCTCTCTCTCTCTTTCACACACACACTCACATTGAAGAAACTCTTCAAAGCCGGTAAGCCCGTGCAGAGGAGCTACGTGCCAAAGATTGGGAAAGGAGACGTGAAGAACAAGTTTGAGGCCATGCAGAAGGCCAGGGAGGAGCGCAGCCGGGCAAGGAACCAGGACGAGCAGGCTAAGAGGAAGGAGCAGTACATCAAGGAGAGAGAGTATAACCGCCGCAAACAGGAGGTCAGCATTCACCTCACCTCACATTGGCCAGCCTGACGTTTTCTTAGCAGTCATTCATAGGGCCATTCATACCCCTGGTAGATTTCTGTACATTGATCTATACAAGTGACAGTTAATCTATTCATAATGATTTTGTTTTACATTGAATATGTGTACATATATTGACATTTATATTGATATGTAATTATTTATATGTATATTATTTATATGTGTAATAGATTCATACCTAAAATGGAAGACTTTGCTTCTTCAAGAGTACAGTTGTGATGTAATTGCTGTCTTTTGCATAATGATTGTCGCTCATCAACCGGATGTCCACTTTGTCTTGTCTTGCTCGTCTGCATGCCTGTTGATCCCTTACCATGTCACAGGAGATATACCCAATCAGCAGTTTCCTTCAAGGTCACGTGATGCCTCCCTTATGGGGATTAGGCGGTCGGGCTTGCTGGTACCAGCATGGCTCCTGAGCTAGCAACTGTGCAAGGCAGATGATCCCAGATAAACCGTAACCTCACGGCACTCTCACCGTCCGATCTGTTGCAGATAAAAGAGCTCTTGGCATCCAGCGATGAGGAGGACGTGAAACCGGCAAAACTAGAGAAATCGTATGTCCCCAAGATCACAGGTAGGGTTGACCCCGGAGATTTGACCTAGAATGGAGTAGGAGTTCTGGACAGGGCAGTAAAAAAAAAAACGTAGCAGCTTTAAGGTCACAGCGACTCACAGGAGGGTGGCCATGTGCTTCCGCAGGCAGCGTGAAGGGAAAGTTTGCTGAGATGGAGAAACAGAGGCAAGAGGTGGAGAGGAAGAGGACAGAGGAGGAGAGGAAGAAACGCGTCGCTCAGGAAACCCTGGAGAAGGCAAAGATCCAGAAAGAGCTGGCCAAGAAGGCCGAGGAGGTAAGATGCCAAAAGCTGGAGGACAATGTGTATGCGTGGGTGTGTTTGTCTGTTTGTGTGTGTGTGTGTGTGTTTGTTTGTCTGTGTGTATGTGTGTTTGTCTGTGTATGTGTATGGTAGTGAAGGGCAGAGGCAGTACAGATTCAGCATGCAAAGGTCAATGATCTGCCCCCCCGTGGGGTGAATCTTGTTCCATGAATCAGTAATGATTCAGGTAATCCGCAGCAAACACCCTGATGAGTTATTTTAAGTAACAGTTGAAAGCTCTACCGTATGTGTAGGCTGAGCCTAAATCCTGAACTGGAGTAGAATGGCAGAAGACAAGCGTGTGGCGCCACTGTTGATCTAGGCACTTGGTGTCCATTGACCAATCTACAGTATCATCTCCCATGAATCAGTTTGGGTAACTAAGGATGCATTCTCTGGATCCCTAAAATTGTTACCTGTAGTCTACTTTTCCTACAGTACATTTCAGACAATACACAGTAGGCTGAATACGATACCCTAACACCAGTACAATAGGTCAGATGGCAGAGGAGGTGAGATCTGACGTCTATCGGGCCCGTTCAGTGTTCAGCT
Organism: Sardina pilchardus; assembly: GCF_963854185.1. NCBI lineage: Eukaryota > Metazoa > Chordata > Actinopteri > Clupeiformes > Clupeidae > Sardina > Sardina pilchardus. The sequence goes on along the minus strand of NC_085008.1, from coordinate 17,415,809 downwards.
CGTTCACCTCAGCAGAGCCACTATCTCCATCTCACAGTCCAAAAAGGGAACATGACGCTGAATGTGCCATTAGTGAACAGTTGACCGTCCTCTATTAATATAGATCACTGGAGCTCTGGGGTTAAATGCACTCAATCCCCATCAACGATGCATTTAATCTTGTCATTTTATTTGCACAGTAGGACATGCAGGGTGCAGTTGATTTTGTAAGGTGTTAACTCTGTCAACTGGGCACTGACACACATTAAAGTGCCAGAGACAAAACAGAGGAAGTTGGCAAGCGTGTCCAACGTCGACGTGGCAGACTGGAAAGTCTTTCCCACACCGCAGTCTGACGAAACTGGCCACAGTCCCTCCGCACTTACGGACAGAATTAGAACTCCCTATCTCACACTGACCCAGTGCAAATGGTAGCCAAAGAGGCCAAAGGAATGTCCTCCTTAGACACCGAGTAATCTTATCTAGAAATTTGTGTGTGTGGGTGTGGGTGTGTGTGTGTGTGTGTGTGTGTGTGTGTGTGTGTATGTGTGTGTGTGTGTGTGTGTGTGTGTGTGTGTGTGTTTGTGTGTATAACAGATAGAGATACCGTGTATACTGTTGTTGTTGTGATTGTGTGTCTGTCTATGTGTTGTTATAGTGAGCTTGTAGATTTTGTGATGAGTGTGTGTGTGTGTGTGTGTATGTATGTGTGTGTGTGTGTGTGTGTGTGTGTGTGTGTGTGTGTGTGTGTGTGTGTGTGTGTTTGAAGAGGAAAGAATGAGAACGCTTTGCAAATTCCTCCAAGAATGACACACTGCTGTGGCTGTCATAAGACACACTCTACTTTACAGGAAGGAGACGACACCATCCTGGTGCGAGTGGTCCCAGCCAAGCCATTCAAGCCTCCAGGTAAGATTAAGATGAACTTCGAGGACATGGAGAAGAGCCGTGAGGAAGAGGAGAAGAAGAAGGCCGAGGAGGAGAAGAAGAAGAGATATGACGAGAACAGGCGCTCCTTCCGTGAAGTCAAGCGCCGCTCCATGGCCCCACAGGTACAGAAACAGATCCCATGAAAGCCTTTTTCTTGTCTACAATGCGTTAGGAAGAAAATAATCAACATTTTGCAGGACTTCCAAAGTATTGCAGCAGAAAGTAACGTTTCTGCTGTCAGATGTCCACTGTAGCTTATGATATACAGTATAGCATCCTAACAAGCACCTTAGTTGGAATGTGTGTTCTCTCAGTTCTTTTTCCATTATTGTATTAGAAAGAACAATAAACTGTCAGTAGAAAGGACGATTTGTATTTCATGTTATTCTAGTCTTGTACTTATAGTGTTTTGGAAAGGCAGATTACTGGAGTAATTAATTTCCTTCATCATCACTTTTTGTCACATCCAAGAGTACAGCTAATGTTCGACAGTATCTCCATAAATCTGTTCTGTGATCTCTCTCTCCCAGGAGGAGGATGCGCAGCCCAGAGAGAGGGAGCAGGTGTGTCCTGGCAAGCTGAAGATGACGTTCGAGGAGCTGGAGAAGGAGCGGCAGGAGCAGCAGAAGAGGCAGGCTGAGGAGGTGGCCAAGCGGCGCCTGCTGGAGGAGAAGAAAGCCTTTGAAGAGGCCAAGTCCCAAATGGTAATGAACACAGAAGCGATACTGTACAATTTGGGGAAAATGTGAAATGATCATTTTTCTGGCAGATATTGCAATTGCGATTTGATTTGCGACATCATTTTGGAAAGTCAAGCTTCAGTTCAGTGAGTTTCACTGTGTGTCACACAAAGAGGACGACAGGAATATTAACATTGTAGATGAGTCAAGATCAATCATAGGGGCAGAATTATGAACTGCACGATTAATTGCTGCCTTTGCTAATTCTGATTTCAAATGGTCCAAATTGTGATTAACTGCACAGCCCTAGAAATGAACAGATGGCTGGACGTGCCAAGCGGACAAGCCAAAAGAACTGGCACAAGAACTCAATGCAATGTGCTTCTAACTTGTCACAATGAATATGATAAATGATATCTAGCGTGTATTTTATATAGTTATAGTTGCATTGTTGATTTGTTCAGGGGGATGATGATGAGGAAAGCATGCAAGATGACCACGGGGACAAGGAGGAGATCAGGCCAGGCAAGCTGAGACTGAGCTTCGAGGAGCTGGAGAGGCAAAGAGTGGAGGAGGAACGCAAGCGGGCCGAGAAGGAGGCCAAGAGACGGATGGAGGAGGAGAGGAGAGCTTTTGCCGAGGCTAGGAAGAGCATGGTCAGTGTTATGTTTCTAAGCAATTTCTGACCCGTAACACTTTTCGTGTCATTTAGCAAATATCTGCTAGCTGTCCAATTTGTGAGTACAAAAAAAAGGTCTTCATACACAGCCACAGCAACGTAACAAGCTGTTCCAGTCAATCACCTAAAGGCGTCGAGTTTTGGGGAGGGGAAGGGGAGTTTTGGGGAGGGGAAGGGGAGGGGTGAGCTTACTCTCTGATATCAACAAATGTGACGTCAACCAGAATAGCTTACAGTATCTTTAACTTTTCTGATTGCCTTTCCTATAGAATAAAATATGCAATGTAGTGCCTGTTAAGTTTTTTGAGTATTACAGCACATTTCTGGCATAAGGCTGAATTAACTATATTGACAGACAGCAAATAACAAGATGACTGACTCTGTACATCTGTCTTTTTTTCATAGATCCTAGATGAGGATGATGATGTCTTGCTGGCCATGATCAATGCTGAGGGTGCCAAACCAGGGAAGCTGGGCATCAGCTTTGAGGAGCTGGAGAGGCAGAGGAGGGAGGAGGAGCAGAAAAGGAAGGAGGAGGAGGCCAAGCGCCGCTTGGAGGAGGAGAAGAAGCTCTTTGCCGAGGCTCGCAAGAACATGGTAGGGTGTGTGGGTGTATGTGTGTGTGGGGGGGAGGCAACAAAGAAGAACCAAAAACAAAAACAAAACAAAAAACAAAAACAAATGGGCGTGTGTCCCACAACATGTCAGCATGAATCAGGCCTGCCACATGTCCAATACTAATTTCTAACAAATGGGAAAATAGACCCTGCAGTACCAGCACATGTCTCCATCTCACCTCATTTTGCTTCCATGTCAGTTGAGTCAGCATTTCATGTGTCATTTTATGTGATGCTTAATTAAACTAACAGTTGAATTAACTCAATAACAATGTAGCTGGCAAGTGTCTGGCAAAACATTGCATGCAGTCTTGCTTATTATTCTAATATCATCTGAGCACAGATCAAAAACAGATCAATCCCCCTGAGCTAACAGTTTGATCACCCAGGTCCACAGTTTCTAATGCAATTCTAATGAAGTCTGACTTCAAATATCAACACAACAAGTGTTTTGTATTTTAACTCTAATGTGCTCAAATGGTATACGTTCAACGCTTCATTGTTGTGCAAATTGTGTTTTTGAAGAGCCCAGGAGGGGATCAGGAAAGGTCAATGACTTCATATGGAGATGGAGAAGTAAGACACTTTCCATTTCACATTCGAATTGACTGCTATTCCTATTTTAAGGCTCACATTTCTTGAACTCAAATTAGGATGTTTTTACAAAACCTTGGCCAATTGTAAGACATCTTCAAGAGAGGCCTTTGCTTTGTTACCTAAAGCTCCAAAGAGTGCATGCATGTTAGCCTGACATAGCCAGAAACAATTCTGTTTAGAATTTGAGTCCGATACTTCACCATGGGACGTGATTATGAGGCGTTTCAACTTGGGGGAAAAAATGCCTCTGCACACAATTGGATAGACCTAACCAATCAGAGCAATGAGCTAGCAATGAAATAGCCTACCGTGAATCCTGTAAGGAGAACAGCCAAAACATCCTTCCTCTCGAGAAATGCCTTATTCGCTGTTTTCAGATTGTCAATATTGTGTAGGCTACAACAGACGAGATAGCAACATCATAACATCTAGGCTCTCAAGCAGCTAGGGCTGTAAAGTTACACAAAAATCAAGGTTCAGTGTGTATCTCGATTTTGAAATCAGTTTGTTTTTTTTCGGTATAGTAAGCCTGTAGGTACTGCTAACCTAAAATTCACTTCAAATATTTTTTATGCACAGTTGGAATAGTCTTTTGAAAAGGTGTTTTACATACAAAAGGATGTAAAAAACGTCTTTTGAAAAGATGGGGTTTTTTTACCTGAAATGGCTAAACTGACACATGGTCCACTAATTATTGTTTGTGTGGGAACTCAAATTAGAAACAAGGTCCGCAAGCAATAAAGCCTGTTGAAGACTGCATTAGGTACATTCAATACACATCTGTATTGAACCTAATGTACCCAAATGGTACCCAAACGGTTCGGTATGAATATGTGAACCTTTACACTCTTTCCAGAGACAGCCTTTTTGTTGCAAACAAAATCAATCGAAGCTGACGTTAATGACAAGGCACTGTTGCTCATCTATTCATCATCGTATAACGCCCGCCCAGATTTGATTGGTCACCCAGTTTTCATGCAGGCAGACCGAATTTCGGGGCGGGGGCGGGGTTATATTCAGGCTGGCTTCCAGGCTACATGCATGTATTTGTATATTGTCAAATGTATAGATGTTGTATATGTACTGTATGTCTTGTTGTGCTTAGAGCCAAAAGCTTGCTACGCTATCACCAGCCATATTCATTACATGCTGAAATCACCAGACTTTCAGACTAATACATAATACATAGATATAAGACCTGTAGTGCCAATAAGACTAGGGGGTTATGCAGTGGCTGGCTGTTTGTCTCAACAGGCACAGGACGATGATGACGGGGGTCTGATGAAGACAACATCTCAGGAAGCCCTGCACCCTGGGAGGCTGGAGATCAACTTCGAGGAGATGCTGAAGATGAAAGAGGAGGCCGAGAGGAAACGCAAGGAGGAGGAGAGGCGGAAGAAAATGGAGATGGAGAAGTTGGAGTTTGAACAGCTCCGACAAGAGATGGAGGAGGTCTGTTAGCTCTGACAATGCTCTAACATCGTAACAACTATTGTTACTATTGTAACTACGTAACAACCATATATAACAACTATTTCCAAACTTTTAGTTTAGTATTCTTAATGCAATGCTCAGCGAGTTGCATCAAATTATGCCAATTGACAATAATTAATGGTCTTTTTATGTTATTAAAGCAGTATGTTGAAAACATTTTATAGAATGACACACATGGGGTCGATTATAGTACTTTAACCATTCTTAATGACTTATTGGATTTCTTGAAGGATGTGGTGAACGAAAGCACGGACACGGTGAGTGCCGAGTACGCAGAGCTCACAAAGCTGAAGCGAACTGGTTCCATTCAAGCCAAGAACCTGAAGTCCAAGTTTGAGAAGATCAAACAGCTGACTGACGAGGAGATTCAGAAGAAAATTGAGGAGGAGAGAGCGAGAAGGAAAGCCGTTGATCTTGAAATCAAAGAGAGGGAAGCGGAACGATTCCAGGAGGTACTGCAAGAGCATGCTTTCTCACTCGTCTCCAATAGGAATTAACGTCTGTCTTTTTCAGAGATGAGATGAGTGACCGCTGTCCTGGTCCATGCCTGAGACTGTTTTCTTTCTAAATAAACTCCATATTCATTATCACAGGCCTTGCTCTATGGCCATAATGAAAACTGGACCCTTGTATCCTTTGAAGTATTTGTCATAACAGAATTTAAGTTGAGGGGTTTTGTCTGCGTAGGATGAAGAGGAAAACAGACATGATGCTGCAAAAGAGATGGACGCGCCATTTAAGCAGAAGGTGGACATGCGCGCACGCTTTGAGCAAATGGCCAAGGCCCGGGAGGAGGAGGAGAGGAGGAGGATTGAGGAGCAGAAGTTGCAGAGGATGCAGTTTGAACAGCAGGAGATTGACGCGGCTCTCCAAAAAGTAAATCACCAGAGGATGCAACTGTGCAAGACCTAAAACTGACACTGAGTTTTGACCTGTTGCATGGACAGTGCCACATGCATGAGTGGTCATTGGCGGCGTGATACTTCCATTAAAAAAAAAGAGAGAAAAAAAGAATGTGTTTTTGTGGTAAGATCTGTGATGTGTTTTGTGGCAGACAAAGGACGATGAGGACGAGGAAGAGGGAAGCATCATCAACGGCTCGGCAGCCTACGATGATGAAGAGGACCACGCCAGGTCTGGGGCTCCGTGGTTCAAAAAGCCCCTGAAAAACCAGTCAGTGGTGGACGCCGAGCCCGTCCGGTTCACGGTGAAGATCACAGGCGAGCCCAAGCCTGAGGTCACCTGGTGGTTCGAGGGAGAACAGCTCCCAGACAGCGAGGACTACCAGTACATTGAGCGCGGGGAGACATACTGCCTCTACCTGCCGGAAACCTTCCCTGAGGACGAGGGAGAGTACATGTGCAAAGCCGTCAACAGCCGAGGCACAGCCGCCAGCACATGCATCCTCACAGTGGAAAGTAAGACTCGGAGTGCATCCCCCACTAAACTCTCGCTTTCGAGTGCTCCCCCTACTAACTCCACTGCACGCAGGCATGATCTCCCCTTCAACATGTCCGGACTAACCCAGAGTGGACTGCATGCACCTCTTCCTCATCTATGTTTATGATTATCTTCATTATTATTGTCAACAGCATGGTCGTCGTCAGCATCTTAATCATCCTCAAGCTACTTTGGATAACAGCCTTCTCTCTTTCTTTTTTAGCGGAGGACTACTGATTCACCCCTTCTGTGGAACTTTCCCCTTGTTTTTTTCTGTTCTTTTTTTTGTAAATCTTGATCTTCATTTCTCATGGTAGGGCCAAACAATAGGGAGGAGGCAGCAGCATTACATTGTTATTTCATATTTTATTTCTTTCTCTCTCTTGCCATTCCTCCAAAGGAGAACATAAACTGCTATCAGTGCAAAAATGTTGTTTACATATAACTGTACACAAACCTGCACTCACTTACAATAATCATGTTCAAATCTGAAAGAAATCTGTGCCAAAACTCAAGTTTTGCTCCCGACATGTGGTTACTATCATGAACTGTGCATAAATTATACTGTTTTTAAAACTCTTACATTAATGTCATGAAACTTTCAAAGGGTTTGGTCCGAGACCCTCATTACACTGATGATTTCCAACAGTAACAAATAAGATAAAAATTACATAAAATGATATTCCTTCTTATGATTTGATGTTTCTTTTTTAAGCTCAAAATGAGTATCAAAAGTGTAGCTTTGCTTTGCATACCAATTATATTTCTGTTTAGAATCTTTTACTTTTACATTTTGTGATTTAAGTATCTGATTTATGTTAATTTTGACTGAATGTAAGTTTTCATATCTCCAAAAGTTTTTCATGTACTGAATGTTGACTCTATCAGAATGGACATTAAGGCACTGTAATAGCACTAGCCTATAACAATAGTTACAAATGTGGCTTTGGTTAGACAGAATATTTGTGATAAATGAAAATTATAATTAAAAAAAAAACTTAAAATAGAAATCTTGTGACATGGTGTCTTTTTCATAGTTATGTTAACATAATTTGGTTTAAGCGTGAGTTACATTGAATCACCAAGTTGATCACATGGATGGTTTGTTGGATGATGTGTGCCTTGAAATCCAGGGAGGCCTCAGCATTGGTCTGAATCAGCTTCACACCATCACCTAGATCAGGGGTCAGAAGTACCTTAAGTGAGGGGTGGTCCCAGGCTCTCATCCCAAATTCCCTTTTACCATGCCCAAAGTGTTCCTCCACATTATAATAATCAGAATCATGATCATAATGATCGTAACAATACAATTAAGCACCTTGGTGCTGGTTCTGTTGCAATAACCTTAACATTTCTGCTCAGTGTTCAAAAATGTTTTCCCTGGCAATCACACACATTTTATTTGTTTTACTCCAAATAATTTGCTGACCTAGGATCAGTAGACTGTAGCCCATAAATAATGAAAATACCATCAACGTTTGGTAAAGGAACGCCAGTAACATAGCCTATTAAGCAGATACATTTCAGCTGACTTGTTTGTTTTGTTTAGGCTATACATTTTACTCCGGCTACAGGGTACACATTTTCTAACGGCTCAAAGCTGGACAATGGTATCAAATTGTAAAATAAAATCTAGACAAAAAGCCAGGAGCCACCAGAGAAGGGCTGAAGGGCCGCATATGGAGCTGACCTTTGGTTTTGACCTATTCAGGTCAACTTTGGCAGAATAGTATGCAACCCATCTCCAATGCACCCACACATTGTTTTGGCTTTGCCATGAATTAGGGGAGAATGGGAATGGTTGCAAGGGGATCAGGCATGCTAACAGTGATATTTATACTGCATATAGATTATATTAGTCCACAAATGAAATATAGAAATGGCTAAATAATGTTAAAGAATGATTTATTGGTGTAGACCGCTACTCTCCCCTACTTCGTGTCTTTTTCACTAGGTGGCTCTGTTGCACTAGCTCTGGCGTGTACATTTTGACACGTGGTTCTGAACACAGAGGTAACCATAGAGACAGCGCGATACTGGCTTGCTAACTTGTGGCTAACAACATAGCTAGCTAGATGGCTGGGTTTGTTGTCGTCTGGGTCTGGTGTTGAGCCTAATATCTGCTGTGTAATTTGTATTTTCTTTGCCAGCGCTATCAAAATGGGAGTAATACACAAAGGTTTTCGAATCTGATCTATCTATGGTGACGTTATATTGTAAATCGTGTTGGTCCCAGCTTTTCCAGTAACGTTATGGGGAGAAGAAAAATGGTGGAGGAAGTATCTGCATCACTCGTCAGAGAATATCTCAGCCGAAAAGTAAGTCGAAAGCTAACTGGTAACGTGAGGTGAAAGCCGTAGCAGCTAATTCTAAGTTTCTGGAAATGGTACTACTGACAAATATATAGCTAATATATGGCAAATAAACCTGGGCCATGTACTGTATGTATGGACAGGCCCAGCGAGTGACTGGTCTGCTCTTCCAAGAAGAAGAGGAAAGGGCTGAAGTTAGTTTGTTAGCATTGAGATATAGATGTATATTTGCTGGAGCTTGGCCCTCATCTAATTGCAACAATGTTCTTCGGAACTGTTTTCTGACATACTGTTCAAACATTCAATATTTCAAAGGGACTGAAAAAGACTATTGCTTGTATGGACGAGGAATTCCCTCGGTCAAGTTCCAGCATAAACAGTAGAGAAGATCTGCGCCGTCTTCTCTATCTCGATAATCTTTACAAGAAGAATAAGGTAAGAATAAGAAGTACTCTGCAAACTTTAAGCAATAATCGCTAGACTTGGCGTTTTTTTTTACCAAGAGCGATTCATGAGAAAAGAAACACGTCTGTTCCATATGCAGCCCCTATATTTATCACTCTTACTTTTATCTTACCTTTAGTTACAGGAGTTTCCATTTAAAACACTTTTGGAACTCATCGTGTGGTACCGAACTGAAGAGAGCGGAGGCACCAAGAGAAAGCAGCAAAGTATTGACTCTCAGCCACCTAGAGCTGAGAGGAACCTGACAAATCCTGTGGAGGCCAGTGGAACAGATGACAGCATAGCAGGCTTTATTCAGCAGAAATCAAATGTGTCAAGGTATACTCATGGCTTTTTAATTAAGAATTCTACTTTCAGTAGCTTACATTAGTTCAATTGACCTGGAAATTCATCACACAAGTAACAATATAGCATATATCATTTACAGGTTGTCTAAAAGTGAAACTATCAGTTCACCTCCCAGAGGACTGACATCTTACTCAAAGGGTGCAAAATCTCCAGTCAACACTAATTCCAGTCTCACTGAGAGTGCACCAGACAGACTGTCTTTGTCTAGCTCTTCAGAAACTTCTAGCTCCCCCGTTGGGATGGACAAGTCTACAGAAAAGCGGAGCTTGGTCAATGAGAACCTTAGGAGCAGAAGCACACGGATTCAGAGGGGTATGATGGCAGGGCCAGTAGCCAACTCCACTATGGTAAGCATTTGTCTCAGTCGGCAAAACTTTTACTTTACTTTGTGTTTTTTGTAGCTCTGCGTCAGAATGACCCCCCCCGCCCCCCTCTCTGTTTCCCATCAGGATGGTAGTAAAAAACGTTTAACACGCAAGTCGGGAGTTCTCTCTCCTCTCTCGGCGAAGGACGGAGAAATGAAGGAGGACAACACCTGGTTAAGCAGTGTGACTCATAGTGCCACATCTACCAGCGAGTTTCCAGAGAAGGGTATCCCAGCACCTCCTGCCTACTGGGAAAGAGTCGAGGACATGCCGTCCGAGAGCCATCCGCCAACAAGGGCCTGCGGTGAATTTGAGAAAGTCCACTGGGACAAGCCTCAGTCTGACATGTAGGCCTGATATGTATTTTCCTAACATTTTCTGAGGGAAATACAATGGATAAGATAGCCTATTGTAGGGGCTAAATGCATATGTATTTTAAATCTCTAAATCTAAAAGGGCACATTTTTCGCTTGCATCGCTTGTTTCCAAGATTACCTAGCTGCCGTGCTGAGAATTCATATTCATATTCTTTGAGCATACATGCACTGATTCTGAAATTCTTTTTTTTTTTTTTTTTTAAGACCCAGACGGGAAGTGAGTTCAGTGGCTACTGAAGTTCATATGTCAACAATGACGCTTGGTAAGTTGCCGTTAAATCATTAGCAGATTACAGCAGCCGTAATGTTTTGTTGTGTAAATTATGAATTCAAATCCAGTCTATGAAGAGTATACACTAAATCAAAGTGTGAGAGGACAGACCAAATATCATAATAATCATTTACTTTAGGTTTTTTTGTAATAATTTGAACATCTGAAAAATCTATATTATGTCCTCTTACCATGAATTCACAACTTTAACTATTCTATTTGAAAGACAGGATGGGTTTTTTTCCCCATTGCAAATAAAGTTTCCCTTTGAATTTTATTTCTGAGGCTGATGTGTCTTTTCCTCTTCAGATGATATAGATGATAATGAAGAGGAGCAGTGTGGTCTCGCTAGACCGACTCTCAATCATCGTCTGCCTCAACACACTTTTGACTCGCATCCAGTAGATCTTCCCACTGCCACTGTAAGAGTTATCAGCCAGGAACTTCAGAGGGTGTTTTTGGTTGCTTTTCACATTTTTGAGTGATATATTTACTTGTTTTTTTTATACTTGCTCATTACTCATAATTTCTTGCAGGCCTTGAAAGAGCTCCTCCTTGGTTCCCCTGTCAGCTACTTTGGCGAAGAATGGAAATGTCAGAGTTTCGGTTTTTCGGATAAGCCCAGTTTAAGATATGGGATTGTACAGAAAAAGGTGCGGCTCGGATCCAGGAGATTATGTTACAGTGTGCAATCTTCCATCATCTTTATTACTCATTAGAACGAAGACGGTTGTCTGAATGTCAGTCATAATGTTTAAAACAGTGCTTAATTCATACAGTATGACAGCCAGTCTTGATAGCTAAGTGTCAAAAAGTTCTAATGTTACCATTTGCATTTCACTGAGTAATGTACTGACATCGGTTTGTTATTCTCCATAAGAACAAAATAACAACAGCAACAATTTGTATATACCTGTGTGTGTTCTGCAGGGAGGTCCTTGTGGAGTGCTGGCCTCTGTACAAGCTTGCGTTCTGCAGAAACTTCTGTTTGAGGACACAGAATGTGACTCACCATTTGGGTAAGTCATGCCGTCACAGAACCCTCCTCTACAGGCACAGTAGGACAGAAAGAAAGTGTCACTAAAAAGATAATGACTTGTTTTTGTCTTTATTTGAAATTCTCTGCAGGCAGTTGCAGCCATCACAATCAAAAAGGACTCGCTGCCTTGCATTGGCTATCGCTGACATCCTCTGGAGAGCTGGAGACAGAAGGAAAGCTATTGTGGCGATGTAAGATTGTTGGCAATAGACAACAGTTTGCATGTGAGCATGAAGGAAATTAAATTATGAGTAGGATTACATTTGGTCCCCCAGCAATGTCATTCCGTGACTATACACTTGATCATTGCAGAAACTCAAAAAGAAGTCATTTCACTCCAGTGAGACACTACAAATCAGATGGGGTTCTGGAGATGGTGAGACATTTGGACCTAACAAGCCTCGGAAACATTTACAAATATAATTTGATTGAAAATGGAGGCAATGCAGATATTGTAAATGTGTCTCTATTGTGTCTCTAATGTTGCAGATTACCTGCAATACATTTATCAGTTTGGAAGAGCTCAGATCATTTGTGGAGCAGCATATATTCCAGGTAAACCATATCAAGACTCTTGATTTTCATGATTGTCTCTCTTTGACATCTCACTCAGGTTTTGTCAAACTGTCTCAATTTCTTCTCTAAATGTGTTCTGCGGTATATACTAGCATTGCTCTGATCAGCTCTTGTGATGTGTTTGTTATAGTTTGAGTGGGGTCCCTTTGGGTGTGTTCTACTCACTGTCTCTGCCATCCTCTCCAGATCGATTGAAGGGTAAGTACTGTAAGTGAGTAAGGTCGGAGCAGTTTGGTAGACAAATAGTTCTAAACTTCTAGACAAAGTTGAAGATCCAAAGTACTCAGCACGGCATTCCCTTCTCTGTTGGTTTTCATTAAAGGAGTCTGTTAATTCAAGGAATGTAGTTTGGGAAAGGAATGTCTGCAAGGGAATTAGCGTTTGACAAATGGCATAGCTCTGCTCTTCTACGCTGCTTCCACAGTCCTACTTCCAGAGAGGTTGCGGTAGTAGCCGCATTTTTTTAAGAAAGTGATGTATTGGCGTGCTACTCGAGTTCAAGTTTGTTTGTCATAGTGTGCCAGTAGTAGGCATTCAAGTAGCAGGAATTGCACCATGTACAATTATTTGTTCTTGTTGTCTGCCTTCCTTCTTAGACTGCGCAGTGACATGGATGTGCCCACAACCACTCTGATAGGAGCCCATGGCTACTGCACACAGGTTTGTGACATGCTGAGGTTTCCACTGAAGTGCAACGTGTGGAGAGCTGCCAATGCTGACACACACGCATGCTGACAGACTCGGGGTCTGATGATCCCGTGCAGAGAGGACTAACGATCTGAGAGTGAGCTGTGATCACAGTTAACACAGTTAATGACAAAGGCTCCTTTTTTTCCCCCCAGGAGCTGGTTAATCTCCTGCTGTGTGGCAGGGCTGTCTCAAACGTCTTCAATGGTGAGATGACGCTGGAGTCGGGGAATGGCATGTTCACCTTGCTGAAGGGAGTCTCCGCCCGCAGTGATATCGGATTGCTCTCCTTGTTTGAACATTACAATATCTGTAAGGTAAGGTCATTAAAGAAATTCATGTCAGTGCTTACTGATATATAGAGGGATGATCTCTGAGCTATGGGGTAAATGCATCCATGGCTTCATACTAAAGCGCCACCTTGTGGTTTGTAAGGAATCTGTCACTGTTGTATACGTGAACTCTCACCAATAGTTACTGCATTGTAATTAGCAATGAATGTTGATAGACCACGTTAGATATACTGTATGTAGATGTATATAATAAACAAAAGTACATTTTAAAATGCATTTTAAAGGTTGGGGATTACCTGAAGTATCCCAGACATCCAATCTGGGTTGTATGCAGCGAGAGCCATTTCAGTGTGCTCTTCGCCTTGAACAAGAACCTGACCTCTGACCTGGTGGAGAGGATGACCTTTGACCTCTACTACTATGATGGCCTGGCCAACCAGCAAGAGCAAATATGCTTGACCGTCTGTAAGTCCGTCTGGCTCACCAGTCCATTCCAGTTCAGTTTTCCATTGTCCTTAATTTTTTAGTTTTAGTCACAGGGAATGTAGCTACATGTTCTTCCAGCTGACATTACCGGTATTCATTCACTGTATACAGTTCCCTGAGCATGTTGAATTACCAAAGAAAGTTTGTGTTTTTGAAAGGAAGGCTGTGCAATTCCAATTGTGCTTTTGTCAACTTTTGTCAGGTTTTTTTGTTTTGTTTTGTAACATTTGGCTCTAGTCCTTCTCACATTCTGGCAGCTTTCACTGACAGACACTGTATGCATGCAAGAAAATAAATTATGTGAATGTGACAGCGCCAGACTTAATTCAGGACAAAAAAATAAATAAAAGTCAATTTTTGAACAGTAAAATCCCACCAATCATAACAAAAGACTACCTGCCTGCCAATCCTCTCACATAACAAGTGAATGCGTTGGTGAAAGAAATGGTGGGATACATGTTTAGATGTTGAAGTTCTTAACGGCTTACTTCCATCAAACTTTCTGAGTGTACCTGGAACTCAGTCACATAGCATGACACTCAGTTAGCATGGTACTTGATTACCTGAGCTCTGTCCCTATAGGTACTCAGTTATCATGGTACTCCGTCACCTAGTGCTTAGCTTGTGATCATGGCTGAAATTCATACCTATTTACGTATTTCCATTTATCCTTCCCGCCGTCAGCAACAGGCACTTCAAAGATGACCGCCGGTGGTGACTGCGTGGACAGCGATCTCGTTCCTCCTCTGGAGCACTGCATAAGGACCAGGTGAGGAAACGGACGCAAGACCAAACCACACCAAACTACAAGCACTTGCCAAAACTGCTTTAAGACAAACAAGCATTTTTTAAGAGTTTGTATTATTAGTTTTCCGGGAAAGCCACAGAAGTTGTTTAGAAGCAAAAGAGCTGCTAAGCAGGGTGCTTTGAAACGAAGCAGCATTCTGCCCTCGGATTTATTGCTTTGCCTAACGCTCATAACTAATAGGAAAATGATTATAGATCAGGCATAGTACCCATATTAACATCAGTCCACTGACCCTTGTATGAGCAGTTCTGTAACAGCATGCAAATCATTTTATTTTATTTTATTTTATTTTGCTCTTCATTTCATTAATCATGTCTCCTCTTTCTTAATCCGTAGATGGAAGAATGCAGCGGTCGACTGGAATGATACAGAGCCTATACTTTGATGTGATATTGGAACACATTCAAACAGACAATTTAACATGGTCCCTTCCACGCGTTCCACAGCTCATCCACATGATGCATAACTCACAGTACTTACTGTACACACTGTATGACTAACTGCATGTGTGATGAACATCTTACGGTAACTTGTAATTTCTATGAATTGGAGCAAATCCTTAGAGAGCTATCTTTCGGTAAGTCATTCTTTCTATATATATTTAAATATATACAGAGACCATATTTATAAACTTATCCTTCTCCTCTCTCAGATGTCCTTTTCCTAACATGATTTCACCAGATCACCTTAACATTAACATTACAATGTGCAGGAAAACTAAGCCTTTTATGTATGTGACTAATCCCTAAAGGAACATAGCGTGTATTTTTTTTTTTTTTTGAATAGCAATTCTGTATTTGTCTGGTCAGTTATACCTCTTTAATGGATTTCTCCATTGTCTTATGACATTGTTAACATTCATTATGCTTCGGTAATGTTTGTCCTTGATGTGCCTATACATGAGTGTACTGTATGTATGACATTATTTATTGGAGTACCATAAGCCTTTCAAAGGAATTGTTTTCAAAACGGTAAACATAAACAAGGTCTATTGTGGTCTATTGAGGTTCTGTACATTATCAGGGTTGTTGGACGGATGATTCTGGTGAATGAATCCATTCACCATTCTGATGGTGAAATTACTGACCTTTAGGGATGTCCAGGATGAGGGCAGTGTTATTGATAATTTCTCTCTTGTGCTCTGTTTGTAGATGCACGTAGTGTATCTCCTAAAAGTGGGTAAAGCCACGGGGTAAGGTGAAGTAGTGCCACATAAGTAACACTCTTGCAGCAAATGACAAAAGAGCAGATGTTTATCTTGATGTGCACAGTCTGGTACTGTTGCAAATTGTTAGCAATATTTTGGGGGGTAAGGAATTCACGTAGATATTAAAGCAAAAGTGCTTCAAGCCAGCTGCTGGAAATGAGTCCAAGAAGACATGATGTCTGAGTCATCCCTCTATGTTCACATTGCGCCACCCCCACCCTCCCCACTCCCACGCCTCCTATCTCTTAATGTGGGGGATGCTTCACATCTCGTCTGGCCAAAAGTGCGCTGAGACCTTGAAATGTGCGTCGGACATTTTTCTCAAACTGCCCTCCTCTTGGTTTAATTTTGCATTAGACGCACAGTGGGGCAACCGTATAACAAGCTCAGACGAAGCTTTAGTGAGAACCATTAGCCATCTTGTGAGTAATAGCCGTCCTTCCCGAGGTGAAAGATGATTGCGTGGCCTAACTGATTCTTTTCATGCTAACTACTGACCGCATTGGTCAGCTGAATGTGTGCAAGAGGAAGATGTCTGCTTTCAGGACCTGCAGAACATCGGAAGAAGTGCGTCCACTGTCTATTGAGCCCGTTTTCCACCTGAATACACCCATGGTTCTTCTGCTGAGTTGGCATGGGAACGTGTCTGAAATGCGTAGCCTAAATGGAATAACAATACGTAGAATCTATGTGGAAAAATGAAATAGGTGTCCTTTTTTTTGTAAGAACACTGGACCGGTCATCTAAGTATGTCAAATGTGAACCTCATTGTTGGATTTGCAGTTAATGTCAGATGTTAGCCTGGACTCACTGTAATGAGTTGTAGAAGTCATTTTGTTCCTATTTTCTACTCTTGTGCCACTGTGGTTCAGTTCTTACATCATGTTGGTTTGGTCCTTGTAGTTCATATGGGATCCTCACATGTAATGTAACAACCGCCTCCTACACAGGCCTTTTAGCCAGGCAAGCCATTGGGAATCATGGGATAGGGGGCATGTTGGGCAACTGTACCACTCATAGCGTCTGTCTCCCTGAATGTGAACTCAGGGTACAGTATACCAGTGCAGTATGCATTGATACACTAATGCGTCTGAGAAGCCATGGCTATGCTGGTCCTGAACCTGGGCCATTATTACTGAGTGTCACCTGAATGTCACCAGCCACCACCTTGCCTGCATGAGCATGCTGCTGCCGCAGTATGCAAGCGCCTGTTTTCATAGCCACACAGATGTTAGCAGAAGAAATGGTCGTTGGAGTGGTGCTTGGAGCCAAGCCATAGAATGTTGCTGGACTCTGGGTGCGTGAGCTGGCTCTATGCCTTAATACTCAACAGGAGGAGATTTTCTTTTGTTTTTTTTTGCAAAGTAACAACTTGTTTTTGCGGTTTTGGTTTTTTTACGATCCCCCGCTTTTCTGGAATACATTTTGGGGCGTAATTACTCATGGATAGAAAATTTGCTGCTTTCAATCTTTTCTTCTCCACTTAAGACACAAAGGTCACTATAAGTCAAGGTACTGCTATTGAGCATTCATCAGGGTTTGACCGTGTACTTCATATCATAACATATGAGCTTGAGTGCTGATACTCTCCTTTCGACACAGTTGGGTCATTTGTGGTTTTAGGAAATGTTATGGCAAAGAAATGTTATCCTGTCTGCTCAACTGTGTTGACATGACGATATGTAGCCTGTGGCCCTGTGTGCGCTTACTGGTCTGGTAGCCTAATCTGTGCTTGATGCAGTCACAGGAATGCTCTGTATTTTACACGTAGATCTCCTTGTGCTCAGTGGTCACTCTAGATTAGAAACATTGGCTCTCTTAAGCATGTGCTAATACAGTACCCATGGTCGGGGTATAGGAGCACTTCTCATAGCCATCGTTCTTCCTTCTCAAGTCCTGTGTGTACTCTCTGGAGCAGGTGGTGCTGTTTCTACAGGCAAGTCACATGGCAGATTGGCACATGACTCAGAGACTTCACTGACATGTCATCAAAAAGAGCGCAACATCTCAAACGGAAAATAATAGGTTCTGTCACCTGATGTGCTTGTGTGTGGGTTTTTTTTATGTGTGAATTAATATATGAAAAAGAAATTATTGAATTACCTTCTGATGTCACCAAGACGTCTATTGCAAGACTGATGAATTCTTGCTAGGTTTATTTCCTCCAAGTATAACAGCATTTGTTACGTTATAGTAAGTCATGATTCAGAACAATCTAGCAATAATACAACATATGAATAACTTGGTTTGATCCTTACCAGAGAATACGTGTGTGTGTGTGTGTGTGTGTGTGTGTGTGTGAGTGATTGAAGACACACAGGGATAGAATGAGAATGATTTGCAGTTCCTGTTTATAGAGACTTTTGTCTAAAGCGACTTACAATATATGATGTGTGTGATATATACGTATTATATAAATACATCTACAGTGTATACAGTAAATATATATTATGTGTGAACCCGGTGGCAACACTATTTAGCATACATTTTCATATATTACATTATACAACTGCTAACATATTCACAATGACAGTAAAATCCTTTATTGTTCCAATGTTCAAATCGAATCTATCAAATCTATTTCAAAATGAAATATCTCTGTACAGTGTCTAATGATGTTTATGCCAGCTTAACTAGTACAAGTATTCTTGACTCTATGCTTCATTTCCCACCATTGAAGCGTATACATCAAATGGAATTATGTCAATTATTGTACCCCACCTAATCCACAGTTATTTCCTTGCAAAGCCTGGCAGTCAGCCAATGTGGACATCCAAATAAACATGCTAAGGAACTGATGTCTTTTTTGCTTTTAGCGACTCTTCCTCCTTGATTGTGGATTTGACACCAGTCATGCTCACTGAAATTTGGAACAGTAAATTGTTGGAGAATTGCCTTCATGTTGACTGATTTATGTTGGTATGTGAAGGCATTGTCATATGGCCACAAAGTCAACAAGATGTACCACAAAGTGGTACAAAATATGATCACTGTTTAGTCCTTCACATCGTCTCTGAAAAAATAAATCATGCTTGTGAATTTGTCTCCATCTCGTACTCCTTCTTCGGTCTTTCAGTGTCTTGGGAGTTGTTAACATGAATTCACTAGAAAAAAAAACCTCTGGCTAAATCTATATGACTGCTTTGCTAGCGCAGTGGTTATGATAATGTAGTTTGAATGTAGGAATCACTATTTTCTATTTAGCAGTGGACCTCAGGTTGCTTCCTTAGTAGTGGTGGTCTCAGTCAGTTGAAAACCCCTTTAATAAAGCAGTACTAGCTTCAGAATAGCTTACTTCTGTGACTATTTTTTCCCACTTACATTCTAAAGTAAAGATTACTTATTCACTTTTGGATTGAGTGATTCACAGTAAAAGTGGTCTGGTTGAACCTAACATCATATTTGACTTTGGTCTGTGGATACATCTGCTAATTCTTCAATTCACAGCAACTTCCAAAACCACAAAAAACCCAGGAGCCAATCACAACCATGCATCCAGCATGGGCTGAGTTTATGCAGACAGGGGAGTAACAGCCCCCTATGTTAGGAGCTGTTTAACACAACACAACCAATGCCTGCGCTGAGGATGTCAGTATTAAACGACTCAGATCTTTCTTAGAATTGAGTAAACAACTGCATTACAAACCGTTTATAACAAAGATTGTTGTACTTCCGAATAGACTCAGTAAGAGGATAATGTGCCAATTTGAATTCAGTTCACAGTTGGTTACACCCCTTGAGAATCAAAAGAGAAAAAGTGTTCTCAGTCCCATTCTCAATCTCAGTTGAGATTTGAAAATCGGTTTGGTGTCAGACAGGCTACAGTCAAAGGAACTTGATTATGAAAACAAACCAAGAAATCTCATATTATCTAGATGACGGTCTTTTGAAAGTCATGCTATGAATGGAAAACATATTCTTACCACTGTAGTAAAGTCGTAAGCAATGACAAAAAAACAAAAGCAGCAAAGCAATCACTAAAAAAAAATCCTTTCTCATGAAGATCTTGAGGTCAGTATGATCCTGATGTGATCAAATACACAGCAAGCAGAACAGCAGTGCTCAGTCAAGAACCATCTGGTGTTGTATTTTTGGAGCCTCGATAATAGAGCACAATCCACCCACACACTCCAATATCACACTATCACAAGGTGCCAGGATCCGACTTCTCATTGATACACCGTATCAGTTTCACACTGTGTCTGGCAGTGTTGAAACTATTTGCATTCATTCATGCCATATCGCGTGTAACAGTTTCAAACGTGGTTTACGTTGAGTTACAAAAGTGTTTCTCACTGAGAAAATCTATCTATTTGATACTGTTTTGAATGTCCTGTGGGTCCCAATGTACACACCTGCTTCAGTGGAAAATTTGACTTTTCAGCACTAAATAGCTACTGAGTATGCATTGAAATAGACAGACTCAGTTAGACAGTATCATAGTACAGTTTGTATAAAGAGGGCACCTGCCTGAAGAAATGTAATATTCTTCAACACAAACTTAAAGATCAGAGTTTCATCCTCAAGTCAGTTTTATTTTTATTTTCAGAACAGAACACAGAGCTAGAGGAACAACTACTGCTCCACTCACAGGCCAGTCTGTTCTTCTGCAAGTTTTCCAGATTCTGCAGCAAGTCAATTCAAATGGTTTTACAGTGTGGTGTGGGGACACTCACACAGTGGGTAGGTGCACGACTGTGTCAGTGCCATTCATGTCTTGAGAACGAAACGTGTTGGCAGATTTCTTTAATTCATGCCATGCACTCACATGGGTGCTGGTGGCATGAAGAGGTGGAGAGAGAGAGAGAGCGATTCCCTCCCAATGCCAGCATGCCAGGGATCAAAGACGGAGTAACTGGCACCACGTCAGATGAAAAGCTTGCCTTTATCCATCGCGGAGGAAGTGACTTTGCAGCCATTTCTTTTGTAATGCGCCCTCACAAATGAGCATCCATCATCCCTGAAGACTCGGCCAACCACTATAATCTGCTTTATTATTAATTCTATTAGACGGTGAAATAGGTTGAAGGTCCACTAATGCAAAGACCACCCCCCCCCCCGCCCCCGCCCCCACATACCCCTTACCACTACCATTACCTGACCTCATTCATGCGAGACTATCACTGAAACAAGTGTAGCACAAGTAAGCACTTAGTCATATATGCAGCAGGAAATGTTTGAGTTGGTCACATCTGCAAACCCTTTACTTAACATTGATGTGGAATGCAAATGCTGGAGATTGAAGTGTCTCCCTTGATATTACTGATTTTGGCTCGATTCACACCGCACGTCTTGATCTTTCTGACCAGCACTCCAGCTTTGTACAAACTGTTTTTAAGATATGTTTCATTTCATTCATGCTTTTGCAGTTTTTACTGGAATCAGAATAAAACTGTTTGACTTGGTGAAATACCAAGTGTACCCATGTTCCAGGCAAGTCATCTCTTAGTCACATTGCTATTTTTCCACCTCCAAAAAACTGATGCTGATGAATAAAACATAACACGTTACAAAATGGATCAAGGGTCTTTCAAAGAATATGCCATGTGTGGGCATTAAAGATACACACTTTGGCTATAAATAAGATTTGTTACTCATATGCACCCTGGAGGTTTGTTAAATTGGATTAAAATATTTATTCTTGCTCTGTTTGGCCTCAAGGCTAAATGATAGAAGCCAGTACATAACTGCATAAGTGAAGCCCTCTTCTGTGAGAGACCAAGGAAAATGCATATAACCTAGTCGATTCATTTGTGATTGAAACTACACAAATTAAATGGTGGAATCTATAAATGTGTAGATACAGTATCATCGATTTCCAAACCCCTGACTGGCTGTCTTTATTGGTTCTGTGTTGAGTATTAAAAGCTTCCCATGAGGACACTATGGTGCAAACAGCTGCAGTGTCTGTGCCACTCTGGGGTTCAAGTGCCCATGGGGGACCCAGGTTCAAAACCCACACGCGGTCATTTACCGAGTCCACCCCGTCTCTCTCTCTCTCCCTCCCACTCGCACAGTACGTACAGGCAAAAGGCCCAAAAAGTTGCCCATGGATCATCGAGAAACACACTGACATTTAATCGGGCATTTTGGCAGAGATATCAAGCTGCCCTTACACAGAAAGCATGAGAATAACACCTAGAGGCGTTTGGATGAAAAAGAGAATAAGCCAAGAAAGACTGCAGACAGAGTCGCAAATTCCCTAAACTTGCCGAACCCAGGCTTGTCCATTCTGAGGATGAGTCACTCTCGGGGTAATCAGAGCAATAAGCGCCCGTCCGAGCAGCGGGTGATGAAGACCAGCCTCTTTGTCTTTCCCTTCCGCTGCGTCGTGCCGAGGGCTCCTCGGTTCAGTGATGAAGAACTGAACGGACACACAAACTCTCACTCAAACAAACATACACACACACACGCACACACACAAACACACACACACACACACACACACACACACACACACACACACACACAAACACACTATCTCTCTCTCTCTGTCTCTCTCGCTCACACACACACACACACACACACACACACACACACACACACTATCTCTCTCTGACTGTATTCTCTCTCACACACACAGAGACACACACACTTCAGAGTCGGGCCGGGTGAAGGGGGATGACCCGGCTCTCCTTGTCTTTATTCACGGGGCATCTCTCTGCTAGCTGGAGGCTTTGCTCTTGCTTGTGTGTAATTGTGTTAGTGCCCTCCCACATGGCGTCCCTGGTGCATCCTCTGTCTCCTCTCTTAATCTCCACTGTTTGTCTTTGCTGTGAGTGATATCCTGCTCCGATTAGGATCGAGTGTCCTTGCCCACCCGAGAAAAACCATCACCGGCACGCCTCTGCGGACCCCCCTTTATTTATAGCTGGGTAATCCTGTTAGAGCCATCACTCAGGCTCAGCCCTCCATATTTTAGCTTCTTAATTGTTTCACAGAAGAATGGGTTCAGACGTTCAGTCTATAATAACCCCCCGTTAGATGGGACCTCACCACCACCACCACCACCTCCAACCCTCATTATCATTAGTAGTATTTCTGCGTTCATTGACAAAAACACTTTTAACCCATGTGTGTGTGTGTGTGTGTGTGTGTGTGTGTGTGTGTGTGTGTGTGTGTGTGTTTGTGTTTTTTAAAGAACACAAAACACAGTCTCATGTGATCAATAATTTCATATGCAAGCAGTTCCAAGAAGATGAAAGCACATTCTGTCAAAGGTGATCTTAAACTTTTGTCAATGACTGCAGCATACTGGTTATGGAAGTAATTTACGTCAGCTTTACATTCAAAGGGTTTTAAGCATTTAGGATGTATCTAATTTATTTGTTTGTAGGAGTTTGGCAATAAATGCCCATAAAAGCTAAGATGTGAATGAATGGCTCCCTCTGATGCATGGTGTGTCTGCTGCTTGTGTCTTTGAGAATGGGGAAGGGTTTTGTGAATGGTTCAGGCGGCTGACTTTTATTATCCTCTGGGACAGGTTAAGTTTGCCTCCTTTTTTACAATGCTGTAAACATCTGTCCCAGCCACCTCTCTAGAGATGTACATGACGTGCTAAAAAGAAAACCAATCCCTAAAAGTATTGTAAATCTTAACCGCAAACACTTTTGGGAAGTCCCAACAAAGTGTGGGTCTTTCACCACAGACACTGACCAGAAGCTGTAACACAACAAAAACACTAACTTATTTTGGGTATGTTTGACAAATACACAAGGGATAACATGCAACATTATTTCCCTGAGACATACATCATGCCTGGTCACCTTATGCCTTATTCCATTATATCACAGTGACAAAGTAATTACACAGTACTTGCTGAAGAAAATATCCACTGGACAGCCTGAGGCCTCGTTCCTGACCACACTCTCTATTCATCTTATGTTTATGACCAAGACATGTTCCCATGGTGTGAGAGTGCCTTCATGGGATACAGTTACACAGCAGCCTTTCATATAAATGATTGATGGTGGGTTCCAGGTCGCGATAAACCTTATATTAGGATTAGGAAGGATGAACTTCCACTCTAGACCACATGCTGATTTTGGTTTTTCAATTCACTCCAAGAAATGTTTCCCATTAATGAATGGCCTTCAGTTCAACAAATGCGTTTATGTGTTTAACAAGCCTAATCTACAATATACAGTATATAGATACATAGACACACACACACACACACACACACACACACACACACACACACTGACACAACTACTCACTGACTCTCTGGTCCCCTTGTGCCAGGTAACATCTAGTCATGAAACAACACTAAATGTCAGTAAAGGCAACATTCATGCTCTTTATACACTAATAATTGAAATCGAGGTACTCCATAAGATTCACGTCTACCTCTAACAGCCTCTAACGTGTCAAACTCACGCTTGGAGTGCACTTCTTCCGAAAGAAAATGAATGTTATAGCAAATATGTCCTGCAGAGATGCAAGCTTGCTAGTGGAATGAGTCACTCATTCATTCGTTCAGACCTGCATGCTCCTTAACACGGCACTTCAGACTTGTGCAGCCTTGTACTGGCCAGGGAGCAGAGCAGATTAATGATCATCCCTGAATCCTTTCTTCCTGGTGATCTAGATCATTCGGAGGAGACCACAGAGACATGCTGGCGTGAGAACACTTGACATGCGGAGCTCTGGCGAGCCTCTTGTTTGTTTAATTGTTAGCTAATCCAGTCATATTCTGCTGTGACGAGGGGCTCGAGATGTGTATATCTGTCCCCAAACAACAATTATGTCATGTTCCCCATAGTCATGTTGTCATCTCCATGGATAAAAAAAGAAAATCCAAGAAAAGATATTATAATGTAGGTTAGGAGTAGCAGAACTCTTTTTTTTTTGCGTTTTGTTGACTATATATAATGTGATAAACTGTCTCTTTCAACTGACTAGAATCAGAAAGGCAGACTGAAACAACGTGAGCACACTAAAATGAACACTAACACTCTCTTCATGACTCAAGTATCCACTGATGTGATTCTCTTCTTCTCAACAATGTAATTTTAAGATGCCCCCCTTTTTGTTTCAGCTCCATGAACATCAGTCCAGTACCCAGAATCAGCGGCGAATATTAAATCACCAAACAATCGAGACATAACAATACTTGACAAGGATATTCTTTGACCACTGCAGTGTACGCAAACAGTTGCGTGCGAAGTTCACTGGCTCCTGTCAGAGAGCTCAATCGTTCATTTGATTTGACAGAAGCAGATGACTCACGTGCAATAGAATAGAATCAATAATGCAATAGTGAGAGATCAAGACTTCAATATGAAGTCTGTACGAACCAGGGATGATTGACAGCACTAATTAATGTTCCCCAATATTAAAAACCAGAGCCAGTAAGGGTTGTTCTGAGAACACAATTATGCAACATGCAAGACAGTTTTTTCTTCAATGCATGCAGTGTGGCAGTTCAGAGAAGGGACAATATTATTAAATTATCAGGAAGTGTTCCGTTTCAAATTTGTTTCAACAAACTCTGTTTACAGAGAAGTATGAAAATATTGCTTGATTAAACTATTTATCAAGCAATTAAAACCGTGTAACTGTCTTTGAATGAGTAAAGCCCTGAAGTACATAGGGTCAGAGTTTAAAAGTTGTGTGTACAGTATATGTGTGTTTGAGGGAGAGAGAGAGAGAGAGAGAGGAAGTTGAGAAACTTTGAGAGTTTGTGGTCCCCCTGAGAATGTTCGTTTGCCTGCTGTTTTGAAATCCCCCTGAAAAGCTGATTTCAACTATGGTTCATAATGGAGAGTATAATTCTCCTCATTCCCAAATGAGGTTGGTGGGTATTGAAAGAATTCCCGATTTTCAGCCACAACTAGCCAAAACAGGACAAAAACACATGTCTGCTAATGTGCCGAGTGATATGCTAGAAAAAGAAGCTGTTATGGAAAAATTGGGCTTAACCAAGCCTTGACATTAGTTTCCTCTGTCCAGACCGCTCTGTGTACATTCACCAATGGTTTCATTTTGTTTACTGTTTGGGTGATTACACAATGTCCCATTCCACACTCTACTCTCGGCATGTTGATGCAAGAAATGGTACAACGAATCAGAAGAAGAATAAACCATCTCAAATTTTGTTGCAACAATCATGCCCCGATCCAGAGCATGTTGGACATCAGAGCTTACAAAGAATATATTACCTTTGCGAAAATGTGAATATAATGAGTGCAGAGGGCCGTATCAAATGCAATGTGCACGAATATGTCCTTTATTGTTTAAAAATCTCAGTGCATTATCTCCAACCGTACCAATTCGCACATTATACGTTTTAATTTTTTGAAACCAGCT
The DNA here is from genome assembly GCF_963854185.1 of Sardina pilchardus. Taxonomy (NCBI): domain Eukaryota; kingdom Metazoa; phylum Chordata; class Actinopteri; order Clupeiformes; family Clupeidae; genus Sardina; species Sardina pilchardus. The sequence goes on along the minus strand of NC_085008.1, from coordinate 17,389,848 downwards.
CTGTAAGTGCCAAAGAAAATCAAAGACAGCAACATAAACAGATATAAGACCAGGGTTGGCCATTGTCAGAATTAGATATTCACAGAGCAAATAACCTTGGAATCATAGTGTGCTTGGGAAACAAAAATTGTACAGCACATTTAAGGAAAACAAGTTTGATGAGTTAATTAAATAGAATATTTCTGTCATAATCATGAACTACTATTTACATAACATTTCAATAAATAATGGACTGAATGTTAAATTAATATTTTTAAAGATCCATGATATAAAAAAAAGCAAAAGTGCTCAATAAAACTATATTTTAAAAGCATCTGAATATTAACACCAATCATAACAGTAAAAATATGGAACAAAAAAATGGAACAACAATAAAAAACTAATACAATTTGAATGCAGATATGACAACAGTTAAATGTTGGCATCTGAAGGCACTTCCTTGGAGAAAAACCAGTCCCTTCTTCCATCAGTCTTGAACCTGGTTAGTGCACAAACACAAACATGAGTTCTCATATAACTTGCAACACTACATGTTGTATTCTTATAGGTTTGAGGTAAGGTGTATTTTCAGGTTTCTATGACCATAAAAAATGGCAAGAAGACTTGATGTGGAAATCTATGCTGTCATACTAAATATATCAAACATGCAGGCTATTGCTATTATGAAGATCATTCATTAATAATAATAATAAAAAACAATACGCCAAATTTTGGACTTTGTTCATAAAGTAGAAATGGACTTACTGTGACCTTTCCAGTGGCTACTGGCTATCTTAGAGAGCCTGCATAGCATGCCATCAGATCACTTACTGATAACTACCCAACCCACTGCTCCACAGAACTCCACAGTAATCAGCTCTTAGCACGGAGCAAGGCCAAGAGGAGCACTAGCTCTGCCGCTCTTTAAGTAATAATATAAATCGGTGGTATGCACTGGCACCTCAGCAGCGAATCAAATACCTATGTTTAAAAGTATGAGTAATGAACAGCTTATTAGAGATAATGTGGAAGTGCTGATTCCGGGAACAGCACTTCTAGTTAGCAGCACTCTCTGCTCTCTCACTCTCTACTTTTTTTTTGTCTGTCTCCAAATGGGGTTGATCTAAAACACGGATCCAATGTTACTTTGCAAAATTATAACACTCACTTTTCTGAACTGCTATTAAGTTCTTTGGCAAAGGGCAAAGAGTTGGTTTCAGTTATAAATAGACAGACATGTCCATGTAAAACAGATTGAAGAGAGAGGCTTACTTCTTACAAGGCACTGTGTCAGTCTGTGTGCTTAATAATAGCTCTGATTTTTGTTGATGTAGGATAAGCCCTAAGCCGAAGAAGCAACTCAGAACCATAGTTAACACATGGCTCTTATTAAAGCAATATTACATGCAATTCATTGAGCCCTCGAGAAGAGGCTAGTGATAATGACTCACAGATCTAGCAAAAGAAAGACCCCCCAAGTGCAGAGTTATCAGCATATCTGATGTGATGCTTTGAAACTGTATGCCCAATGTTTCCAACATCAAAAAGTCCCATGAATGAATGTTTTGTTTGTGTCATTTTAAGTGTTTTCACGGATACACAATCATATCTAACATGTCAATTACCATGCAGAGAATATCAAATGTTTGTTTTGGTACTTACATGCAACACTTACGACTGTGTACAGAGCGGACTCAATGCTAGCCGCGTTAGCAATCTTGCACATCTTTTGTAGACTGTGAATGACAAAAAAAGAGTCAGTTCCCACAGTTCACCCATTTCCATACTTTTTCTGCAGCATTGGCTCAGCTCTGAACTGGCATACCAAACTACCAATAACATCATGAAGTCTGTTCCCAGTTTCCCGTTATGGAGGAGACTGTTGGGACATGATGAGAGGCGAGACAATGTACAGTATTCCATGTATGAGGAGGGAGGGAACGGTGCCATACTTTATTTGCTCAATAAGGTGAGATTCTTGGCATACAGGAATTAATAACGCTTCATCATGATGGAGGAAAATTGAAAAATGCGACACAGATTCTAAACAAATCTGCCCCACCCATCATTCTCTTTGTTACTGTCTTGTAATCCAAGACATGCTGTCATTTCCTGTTCCCGTTTCACTCTATGCCAAACCTGTTGCCAATGGCTTTCAGCCAACACCAGAACAGTAAATGAAAGTCCTGAAACTAAGAGTGTTTTGGAGGCTCTTTGGTAGAGTGGCATGATATCTAAATCTGCTAAGCAAACAGAAATGTCAAAAGCTGAAAATGTATTCTTGAGCTATACTTTAAATATAGGCTACATATAGCCTAATTGGTGTTCTAGGTGCCTCCTATATTTATCCAAGACCTCTACCGGTCACAATACTCCCATGACACAAAAGGAGAACTTGGGAGAAACACTTCCCACAATTATTGTACAAACAACAGGGTCTTGTGTTTCCTTTAGAGATTCTCAGAGGACTTGATCCAAGAGAGCAAATATCTTAACAGAGGAGGGCTACGTTCAAACAAAAGACCAACAGTTTGTAATAGATACATATCAACAAAGTTCTGCAATGTCGGACAGCACCCTTGAGGCCAGTGGACAGCGAGGTCCAGGCTCGTTGGGTGGGTCTCTCTGACATGACTAATTACGGAGTTAGTTGCTGTCAGAAAATCATAGTTGATGGACGGAAAGGGGCTGTTTTGTCAAACCTGACTCACCGTCTAGAGGGATATGTTCAGGGGTGCCGTGAACCAGAAAAGTTTGGGAACCACTGGTCTAGACTAATGATGAAATATTTAAGATTTTGTTGCAAGGGTGAAAACGCATTTATGACACTGTCCTCTGTATGCTCAGTGAATGGATAAGTGGAATAAAAGCATACTTTAGTACTCTTTCAGAAGAGAGAATAAACAAACATGTACTATTTTGCGAGCCATTTCCGAAGTACGTTATGTAAAAGTCCACACAAACAGTACTTTAAAACCCTTCGTGGTGACTGAGACTGGGCAGATTATTAAAGAAAATAATCCACAATACAGTTGGTGCTTAAAGCAGCCAACCCTGACACATTTAGCAACTGAGTCTGGGCTATAGTTGCTTATAGTGCATAGTATCCAGAAAGTGGATTTAGGAGGTCACGGAGGGTCATGACATTACATCTTAATTACAAGGGATGAAGAGTAATTGTTCTTATTACACTTTGGCTTTACCAGTGTCAGGGGTTGTTGATCTCCTTAAAAAATATGATTGATATGGTCACTGTGGTAAAGGTTTCAGCAGAAACTGTAGCATTTCTTTACATATGCATCATATTCTTGCAGAGAGATTGTTACATCCAAGATGTTTTCTCTACATGCAAACAATCTCTATCACACCTGATTGAGTACATTGGCAATCTAGTGATGGCGGGAATCCCTATAGACCTATGAGGAAATTTGCAGCTGCTCTCCTTACAGACATCTGGCCTGTTCCAGCGCTCCAAGTTCACTGAGGTTTTTTGTTAGCTTTATTATATTGGCATTCAGCTTTTGGTAAACTGTGTCTTCTTTTGCTTCATAAACTTTCCATGATGATACCGAATCAAACAACTGGAATTTCATGCAGACTTTGACACTGATTTCGACTGATATGACTGCTGCAGAATCAGAATTATTATATTCTTATTTTGAGTCTGTTTGGGGGAGAGGTCAAAGAGTGTTTATAACACGACTTGAATGGGAATGTGTCTAAGTTGTGGTGGACTTACATGCTGGTCTTGAGCAATCCCTTGTATTGTAATAAAGTCTCTGAAAGTGTGTTCTGCATTCAGATGAGAACTTCACTGGTCCTGCTTGAGAAAAAGAAACTCTAATCAGGATTAAACTTTTAAACTTAAGACATTTACCTCTACTTTCACACAGACAGGTGGACAATTTGTTCTGATTATACTTGTATTTTTATTTGCAGATCTCAGCTTTAATGAAGGACAAAGTGAGAATCTTAGTGTGTATATTCTTTGGGGACTCTGATTGTGTTTGGCAATTATTCAGATGTTAATTAAGCATGTCCTCCGACCCAGAAAGAATAGGGTGCAAATGCATGGCATGACATCACATGAGGGCAAGGGACTTAATGATTTCTGCAAGGCACTTGCTGCCTCTTTGTGCGAGCTTCCGGAGAATGGATTTTCACACCAATTCCAGCTGCCTGGTCTGGTTTTACACACAGATCCTGAGACAAATAAGAGGCTTAGACGTACTTTTCCTTCATAGACGTGGCTGGGACAAGCAAAGTATTTCAGCTCCACACGAGCCCCCAAAGAACTTTGCCTGTGCTTGCCAGGGTGCTTTGGAACATAGACCATGTGCAGGTTTCCAGAGGAAATGTCTTAACAACTGCTCGCTTTCAGGTTGCTTGTTCCCAGCATTTAAACTGTTCCATGTTTATCCTGGGATTACCATGTGGACATTGAAGCTATGCTACTGTATTGATTTGGAAACCTTTGCTTACCTGTAAAATGATTTATGAACCTGTCTTTCAGGCTTGTGTCTCTTGGGACAACCTCTAGAAGAAAAAAGTTCAACACTGTTATCATTGTTCCCATAATCCTGAGAGAAAATAAGCAAATAAACCATTATACAATAAAACATATGGTAGCTGAGAAGTTTCATTAGTTGCAATTAAGTCACACACTATTTTAAGTAACACACAACTATCCAATTTTGGCAATACAGATATTGAGCATGGGGTGTGTATATTGTACATTATAATGTGTTTGATTTTCAAACATTATAATGCCATAATGAGCAAGGCAACAGTTGTCTGTGTCACCAGTCACACTGTACATGTCAAATCTGTCACTTCACAACTACAAGTACACTTCCATGTCAGACATACTAAATATGTATGAATGAGGTCTCCCCTGATTACTTGCAATCTGCAGCCAAGATGACCCCAATACACTGTCCACACAGGCAGAGCAAATGGTTGTCAGATGTGTTTGAGCTAACACAGTAAGGAGATTATTGCTTACAATAATGTAATGCTTATCAGTGTCAGAGACATAATTCCACGCCTCAGCTAATTTTAGCTCCTAGACAGAGGGATAGCCAACAGGTTCTATATATGATGTATGAATCTGTGGTAATCTGTGTCATTACACACAAAGTATACTGCAGAGGCATGTCTGAGGAACACAAATCAGTTTATAGTTAGCCAGCCGATTATGATACAGTGAGCCATTTATGTCATTTGCCAGCATCATACGTAAAACCTGTCCCTGTACCCACAGTAAGACTTATGTAAGACTAATACGTAGATGACTGGATGACTAGTTGTACTGTAAACCTAATTTTGAATGGAAACCGGAGAGGTACAGTACAGTTTGTACAAACATGTAATAAACAGGATTATAGGAAAACAATTATATATCTGGGAATGTGTGCTTTTGTTTCTAAAGCAAACAAATAAATATATTCATGGACAAGACCAGGTGATACTTAAAAAGCTATTGGGATTTTCAGTGTGAACAATTTAAATTTGGCTCAACAGTCCATAGACCTGATGGTCAAATCACTGCATAGAGAAGAACAACTTCCAACTTCCTTTTTAAACAAGACCAAACTGACAGACACATCCTGCACTAAGAACATGATAACAGTTTTCTGGCAAATTATATGTTGACATATTTCCAACTGGCCAAATTCCACTCAGCATATATATCATTACACAATGCCTTAGAGTCCATTCTAATTCTCACATGGATGTGACATCAAAGCTTTCACACCTCCTGTGACAGGAGTGCCAATAACAGCAGCCTGTTGAGATTTGGTTTGGTGTGACAACACCATAATTGCTGTATAGTATATCAACAAACTGTATTGGAATCATATTCACACAAGCAGTGCTGGACACATTGATAGAAGTTCACATGCTAAACATTTAACATTATGCTATAGTCTATTCCCCTTTAAGTCCAACCTGTTGAATATCCCAGTGCACAAAATGACTCACTTCCTTAAGAATATATGGACTCAATGTAACAAATCAAAGCGTTCTTTTGGAGCCACAGACAAAATCAGTGTTCAGATGGATGGAACCTACAGTTGCACCTTGCTGCACTACACTTTACATGTTAAGTTGAGTAAATGTGACTGCAGTTTGCACTCTCATTAAGATGCATTGTTGGCGTCTTCTGATACTGATTTTTGCTGTATCTCTTGTGTAGACCCATTGGACCAAGCTGTTATGTTTCCAAACAATATGGCTAATCTGGTTTAGAAAAATACAATTCCTGGATGACAGTTTCCAAAACATGCCCTGATACTTCAATAGTGCCTTGAAATGTGTTCCCTAAATGTAGTGCATGGTAGAATTCTTTAATGCTGTTGACTAAGAATAAAATTGTGCAATACACCGTAAAAAGCATGAAACGTCCCCACAGCTGTGGTATGCAGTACATATTTCTATCCAGAATTCCGAAGGAGGCTGTTCACAGATCAGGTCATATGATGCTTTCTGTAAAACCAACTCAAAAGAGCTTTTCTTGAATGTGTTATTAAGAGTATGCCAAATGTGTAGGAAACTGAGTCCAGGTATGACATACAGTATGCATGAAATACTATTTTTGTTTTGCTATTTGAGAAAGGATGTGACTGACTTTCATGCAATAAGTTAAAAATCAAACGATGACATCAAATGTGGTGCACGACTGTAAATGCTGAGAACACACACACACACACACACACACACACACACACACACACACACACAGGCAAAGAGTAAGACGCATGCACACACTGCATATAATATCTTACAGAAACTAGTGCATAAAGTGCGCAGCTTAAGTTGTATTTTAGACTCAAATGTGTCAAAACCAACAATATCTCAGTGTCTTTCCTCTGGGCTATTGGCTGCAGCTTAGCAAGTCTAACACAATCCTTAAAGGAATTTGTGAACATGCCATGAACGATAACATCGCTTGCTTACCTATTGGTCTGCTTCTGTCTTGCTTGGGAAAGTATGAGGATTTTTCACGGGAGGAAAATTTCAAGTCTTGAGGTACAGAGAATAGGCCACTGGTGATGCGTCTGGAGGCGAGCTTGTCCCGTTGATTGTCGCCAATCACTTGTAAGATTAAATCCAACAGTGTCCTTCTTTCTTTCAGCTTCGCCTCCTTGCTGTCCATGCACTGGCTCGAAGTAATGAGCATAATTATTATACTCAAAAGTATGTGCCATTTCCTCTCAGCCTGCATGGCTTTCCAGCCTAACAAACAAAAGAAATTGCGGAACATTTCACAATTTTTTTTTTTACAAGCTGCAGTGCAAACTTACAAGTGACAACGATGAACTTGTAACTCAGTATTGTATTCAAATCAGGACCATCTTTGTTGACTAGAGCATTAAAGCATGTACATTTTGCCACCATTTATATTTCCAGCCAGTAACTGCAAGGTCCCAATACTTGTGTGTTTACAATTTCCTACAAGAACTAAGACGATTGCGCATATGTTATCCAAGAAAACCAAAAGGAGTAGCTTAATTATATTAGTCAAAGACTAAATTATTCTATTGTTGTATGAATAAACATTGAAAATGTGATTTCAAGAGTGGTAAAGTGTCTGTAGGTTATAACAATAACTTTACAGTCACAACTTACACGATTCACTGTCGTCGAATACTGTGCGCTCCAAGTACGCAATTGATGGCAGCAGAATATTGTTGAGTCTTCAAAAATGCTATTCCAACGGAAAGTCGGCAATAGGTTCCTTTAAGTCGTGTCTTTCCTGGGCACATGCGTCCCGTTTTTATACGTTCAGTGTGAGGTTCTTGAATGCAACACTATCGATTTCAGGTGGGTGGCAAAAGTAGACATCTTTCGTTTAGAGTTTTTTCCAGCTCGCTCCCTCTGTCAGTCGCCCCTCCTTTTGGTCCAAAGACATCACGAAACTACACATAAAAGTGACTTCACTTCTTTCTTCATTTATTTAAATTGAAAGATCACGGAAAGTAACAACTACAGCGCAAACGCTGCAATTGGTAGGCCCTATCCATAGTTCCAAATTAACTCTCCAGCTGACAGGTGGAAAACATGGACCTCTACAAGCACAGCGGCTTATGGCCAAGCTGACCTATTACCATCGTGTCATGCTTTTGTTCATGGATGTTCGGGTCTTGTGACTGCACTAAGTACGGGAATATGTGCTATCCTGGAGAGCTCGGGTGGGTTCCACTTGGCCTGAGGAAATTTACGATTGCTTCACTGGTATGCGCTTTTTTCCTACAGACTCTATTTCTTGATGGGAACACATGGTTTCCCCATATCGTAGGCATAAAACACTTCATTGTGCTATATTAGGCGAATGCCAAGTCTATGGGTGTTGGCATGATTGAGCACCACATTTCAATATTTTTTTTTGTCTTTTAATGATAGCCTAACAATACTATGAGGGGACTAGAAAATTATACGTGTGAGTTGTTTTAAGACCCTCATCTTTGAGTGTAGCCTACCTTTAGTTTATGTAGCCATGATAGCACACCTCTCTCAGGACAGGTGCAGGACTTGAAAACCGTGGAGGCCATGCATGGGCTGCCGACATGGCGCTCCACAGGTAGGCTATAAAGATGATTGAAAACTTACCCATTCCCGATGTTTAGATAGCCTAGTTTATTTTTGCTGGTAGGTCACAACGATGGAACTAAATTAGGCGTGTTCATTGCTAAAATATTCGATCGTTGCATTCATGTTTCCTTCATGTTTCCTTCATTCATGTTTTCTTAATTTTCTAAAACTACTTGAAGTTAGTCATTGTTTTTAGCCACGCGCCCACTAATGCATGACAACAACATTTTTTGACAGTATTCTTTGGCAACGTTATGATTGTTTGCTGATTGTAGCCTATAGATAACCTGCCAAACACTCAAGTCGCCATAAAAAGCTGCAACCAGGATGGGTGCAGTGCACGCGCATTATTGACACCTGATCCACATTCCCTTGCGTCTGGTTTCCTAGGAGACGACGTTCATAGTTTACTCACTCGATGTGAGGAGTTTCTCTTGGCTAGGTTGCTACATAAAACAGCTTTAAATCAAAAGGAGGCCACCAGCGCTTTATCAAAGGTGTTTTATTAGCTGTTGAGACTGGCCTCCATGTCTCACAGGTAAGTATTTAGCAAACAGACCAGACTGGTAAAGAAGCTATTTACTCTTAGCTCAACATGTTATGATATGTTTGCTAGCTGCCAGTAACGTTAGCATTAGCATACATTTGATAAGTGTTTGTAATGCATTTGTGATATCTGTAAAAATTGTATTGCTTTACTCGTCCACTAGTGCATTCATTTTTCAGATGCGTGCGTACAGTAGTCTACAGTATGTGTGCAAATGTTTGGCCAACTCTCTAGCCTCTAGTTGTGTTGAACCTTCTTCATGAATAGCTACCCCAAACATTTAAAACGTTAACTTGACCTATTCTTGTGCAATGTCAGTTTCCCTCAGTTAATCTCCCTTTCTTCTTATCTTACATTCCTCCAGCACGTACAATAAACTCTGGGCTGATGCCCACTTTGAGCTGAATAGCCTACTAATTCAGGAGCTCCCTGTCCAACCAGCACGTCCGGAGAAGGACAGAGTGGTCTTCTACCAACGTCTGGCTACTCTGTATGTGCGTTATGTTCAGATTTTTAGACACATTGAAGAGGCCTATGACCAGATCACACACCCTCAGAAAAAACGGGTGATACGCCAAGTCCTTGATGGTGTAATGGGTCGGGTGGTGGAACTCAAAAATGAGATGGTGGAGAAAGAGTTTTCTGAATATCACTACATGGATGATATCATTCAAGATTTAAAACTGACACCTGTGAGTAGGCCATATTAATAGTAAAGTGAACATAGAAAGCATTCAAACTGATTATGTCCAATGATGTGGTATTAAATCTCAGTCTGATCTGACACTTAGGCCTACTTGCTTTTTTTTATACTACACTGATGTAATTGTCATTATTTTCAGGAAGCCATTGAGATTCCCATTCCAAAATATTTCATAGGTGAACAGAAAAAAGTGCTGCAGGACAGAGCTAAAATGCTCTCCGGCATCCTGGACTTAATGGGAGTGGTGGACAACCCTAAAGTGAGTTTAGAGGAGAATTCCAGCCTTTTTTCACGTAGGTCTCTGTTTCTCGAGTTCACCTCGGAGAAAAACATGAAAACAAATCGGTGCTACTTAGTTCAAGTTGCTGCAGCCAACAGCTAGAGCAGCCAGACAACAACAGTGCTACACTCTGGGAGCATAATCATAATCATGATTCTTTAATACATACTTGTAAAGTAGCCTCTCCATGCAAAACTGTCTAGCCTACTGTATATCCCAAACGTCATGCTGCTTTTCTTACTAGCCCATTAGAGACCAGACACTGAGCCTTGAGGAGGCTATTAGGGTGGTCCAGGTTGCCGAGAGGGCCAGGCAGGGCCGACTGCGTGCCAAGTTCATGAGGGAGATCCAGCGAGATGAGGAGCGGCAGAGGAGGGCCAAGGACCGGAACCTGGGCGCAGACGCCATCGCCATGGCGGTTATCCGAATTCAGAAGGCATGTTAGCCTGTCAGCTACTTCACATAACTTACACATTTGCAACATGTGGGAGATTTTCATAGTCAAAGCATACAGTAATTTCCCTCATATAAGGCGCATTGTGTATAAGCCGCAGTGCAATGTTTTATGCAAGCTAAAGGAAAGAAAACCATATTAACACCATATTAACTGCCCCCCTGTATTGACCTCATAGCTGAAGAAAATTTGCAAATGTATAAGCCGTGGCTAATAGTCGGGAAATTACGGTATTCAAGCTGGATTTAATGTAGATCCATTTTGCATACTGTAGGTGTGGAAAGGTTTTGTGCAAAGGAAGAAAACCAAGAGGGAACGTGAAGAGGAGATGATATTTTTGGGCATGGTGAGATTTTTTTGAATATACATCTAAATACATGTAGTGTACATTTTATCTATTTCAAATCAAATTTCATTGCAATGACATACAGTAGGAGGTACAGGTTCATATTTTGTTACTATAGCTTAATCCTCATTCATCATCAACCAAAAGCAGAGACTGACCATCAGTCAAAGATGTAAACTTAAAACACTCATGCTGCTGGCTCTTTCTCTCAGTTTTGTGTTCAATGCTGCCAGTAGATGGAGCTCTACTCTTTCTTTAAGACAGAATCTCGTTTGACTTAAGTTTACCATTTTTGTCCATTGATTGACAACCCAATTTGTGCACTCCCTTTTGAGGAATTCAGGCATGCATGAGTGAAATCCTTGAGGGCCAGACTAAGTTTTTGACAAGTAACCAATGCAAAAGTATTATTTTGATAACAAAGCCCTGCCAAAACAACCTAGGGCTGTGAAATATTACAATGATGTCCCCATGCCACTGGATTCCATGGCATTCATCTGAATTCCATTGAATTCTCTCCGAAAATGTTCTCTGTAGGTCATGAGCCCGGAGACAAGCCATCCATGTAGCTACGCTGCTGCGGTGCACGGCAACGAGGCTCGGAGGCGGCAGAAGAAGAGCGAGCATGAGGAGGACTACCTCAAAGCCATCACCACCATCACAGACAAGATCCGAGACCTGGAGGGCCCCGACATCAAGGAGACCATGAAAGACCAGATTCGCCAGTGGTTCATTGAATGCCAGTGAGATACCGAGGACTGTTTAGAGTTTATAGACTTATGGACTTGAATCTGGACTTGAATTCTATGTTTATTCAGTTATACCATTCCCCTAGTTCAACTGGTAGGGGCAAAATGCTAATAACTCCGACTTGAACTCAGGATGCTCAAATGCAGATTAAATGTTTAATATAGATTAAAGTTTGTTTGCTAAGTACATACACGTCGATACAAAGATCTCTTTTCAGAAGCATAACAGTACCTTGTCCTCATGTCTCGCAGTGATGCAACAGGCTCCTTTCCTGACTACCCAGACGAGGAAGATGGAGGCTCGTCTCTTATTTTCGCTGAGAAAACTCCACAGCAGGTTTTGATATGTCTTGTCATTTTTACAGTGGGATAGTGCTCTCTTAATACACAGGTGATTTACTGTAATTGAGGCCCAATGTATTCCAAAGCGGAGGATATAAATACATACAGCTGACCAACTCTGGGCGGTTTCGCTCGACCCCGACCGAGACCAGCAGGACACCTGAATCATGTTAACTGCCCTCACGCTGTTGCCTTGTCATAAATTGGTGCTTGTGCTTGTTGTCCTGCCTGGCTTACAATAAATCATCTGCCCTTGTTTAAGTTAATGGAGGAGCTGGCGGCAAAGGAGGAAGAGGATGCCAACAAGAAGCCCAAGGGAAAGGAGGAAAAGAAGGATAAAGGGAAGAAAGACAAGGGAAAAGGCGCAGAAGAGGTGGATACACGCTCGCAGGCTGTGCGCTCGCACCGTATTGTTGACTGTAGGGATTAACGTTAGTGCTGAAAGCCAGCATACACAGGGGTCCCTGAGGATCAGGCCCTGGCAGGGAGTAGCTCTTAACTGCCTGCATCCAATTATAGGAGGAAGAGCCGGGTTTGAGGATGCTGCCGTCGGCTTTTCTGGAAGACCTTGAAGCTGGACAGAAAACTTATAATGGTATTTTGAAGACAAAGCAAATACATCTTAAAGCACCCTTCCCATTTCGTGTTGGTAAAAAGAAAAGAGTGTTTTTAATCAAAGTTGTGTTTCTTGCACTGCTCGCAGAGGTGTGGCAGAATCGGGACGAGTCCAAAAATTTCAGCCAGAGGCACGAGGTGGAGCTCATCAAGGAGGAGAAGAGGAAGGAGGTGGAGGCGGAGATTCGACTCCAGGTGAGGACAGGAGGACCTTGTCTCCATCACCCCTCCCTGCTGCGCATCACCACTCCACCAATAACGCCCGGCCGATAAAGCGCCAGGCAGATAGCGTTATAAAGCCAAGAGGAAGGGCTCAAGCTTGGCTTGGCTCGGCTTATGAGAACAAATGCCTCTTACTTATCCTCTCGCCCAGTCGCTGAGTACTAACGGACCCTCTCCCTCCGCTGCTCACTCAGGTGGATGAGCTGATGAGACAGGAGCTGGCTAATTGGAAGTTGGCTGTGGACAAAGACAAGGGTGGCAAGGCCAAGGGAAATGCCAAGGTATACGAGCCAGTGAAGAGCCTGACCTCAGGTGTTGGGTAATACTACCTCTGTAGGGAGGGACTGCATCGCCTTGTGTGTGTTTGTTTTTTGTTTATGTGATGTGTACGCTCATCAAAAGGCCTCTGCATATTTTTCACATAGAAAAAGAAAGGGGCCAAAAGTGCCAAGAAGAAAAAGAAAGACAAGGACTTGACAGCAGATAGGTGTGTTCAGTCTTTTTAGTGGTGAAATTGTATTAACTGGTGCGCCAAAGATGATTTTAACACATACATTATTTTATTGTGTTTCAGTCATTGAAAGTTTGTTTTTTTTGGAGCTCCTGAATAAATATATTTTTATATTTTAGGACTATGGAGTCCTTGTTTCAGGAGCTTGTGCAGCAGGGGCTCCTGAAGAAGGCAGATGATGTCAAACTTAAGAACTATTTAGGTATAACATATTATCTCCCTCAACAATGGAATTCTCTTCTCTGATTGGCTGATGGGGTGGCCATTAACTTCGTTTATTATATGGCTCTCTAGAATGTTGAGGGAGCTCCCATTCACTTTGAATGGGCCTCTCAACGTTCTACCGGTCCGTTATATCTGCATATTGACCGCTCCGAAGGTATAATGACCGCTGCCAATGGCAACGGGTTCACTCCGCCACGAAACGGTAGTCAAGTCATTGCTAGACACATTGAGATAAGTTTATTTTCTCGTTTTGGCAAGTAGCCATATAATAAGCGCGATAATGTATAGAACGCCGGTCATTATCTGAAAATAATTCCCTTCAGTAGGGGAGAGCCGGGTCGATTGAAACGCGGGACGAAAGTAACACAGCGATTTCCTCGAAAACCATGCACATCTGAAATGTCATATGTCGTCAGTTTGTTCAACACACAAGACTTGCCAACCACGGGAAATCTCGTGCCATGACGTCATCGAATTCCACCGTTATCCCCGCAAACCTGTTTTTGACACCGGCAAGTAAAATCTTATGTGCGGTAATTTTTTTGTGATCACAACTCGTGTTTATTGTTTCATGCAATGATCACATGACCATACGAGAGATGAATCATTACTTAAACATGTCTGAAAGTGTTAAATGTCAGCATTTTGAGGTTTAGAAGCAAAATATGTTTAAGTGTTAGTTAGCACTGTCGGGACGATTGAAACAGTTGTTTCAATCGACCCGAACTATCAATGCAAAAAAAAATAAAATGTTTCAAAATAAAAGAGGAAGATCAATTGTGAATCCCTCAACAAGGCTTACAACGGGAAATAAGTAAATTAGATGGAAATGTAGTCATCAGCATGGTATAAAATGAAGAAATGTGAGTTTAATCGGAACGCGTATCTCGACATTGACACACATGGAAAAATACATTTTTTGACCTACTTATATTTTGAAGAATCAGGTGAAATTTTAGCCATGACAAGTACAGAAGTATGTTGTTAGGTATGTTTCATAAAAACTAGAGTAAAGTGAATGGTTTCTGTTTACAATATGCTGTTTCATTCGTCCCGCACATGTGTTTCAATTGACCCGACTGGGTGGGTCAATTGAAACAAATGACAACTTACGTTCAAAGTTAAAAAACAACGCGATCACTCAAGGTGTATATGAAATTACACTGGTAACTAAGAGAGGACACATGTGAGTTGTTGATCATATGACAACATTATTTGTATCCCTTTCACCTGTTTTGAAAAAGACGTTAAACTGAAAAGTGTTTCAATTGACCCTGCTCTCCCCTACGAAGCAAAACCCCTCCGCTGCGCGTCGGGGTTCTGTCCGTCCTGTCGGGAATTATTTTCCGATAATGACCGGCGTTCTATACATTATCCCTTACATAACCTGCTACCTTTGAAGTAGTTCCCGTAACACACTTGAATATTAATTCGCCAAACTCGTTGCGAAGTTTAAATGAACTGTCACGTAGCATCCAAGCTGAAATACAGACGTGCAGAACCATAGGAACATTGTAGCATATGACGGAGGTGGATTGTAGCTAGTTGGATGCCATGTAGGCTATAAAAGTAGCGATCTTTCAAAGTTAAAGTTATTCAGAATCCTGGGATATGGCCGCTTGACAACGGGAGAGATAGAACTAACGACTGGCTTTTGGCCGTAGCAACCAGCCATTTAGAACTAACGACTGGCCTTTGGCCATAGCAACCATCCATTTTAGAACTAGTAACGACAGTTTTGTCCTGCAAGTAGAAAGTTGATATGTGGCGGAAAGTAGTCCCACAGTCAAGACAGTTTTAGCGATGTTAACGGACGCAACGGTGGAATAAAACTATGTTCTAAATATACAGGTTATGAATACAAACGGGAGATAAGCGGGATAACGGCCTTCGAGGTCGACCGGTTCGATGGAAATAATGGCACGGCGGAGGTAACTCCGTCTCCGTGCTTCGCACGTCGCCGGAGTTCTAGACCTCCACCTAGCCATTATTTCCATCGAACCGGTCACCTCGTCGGCCGTTATCCCTTAGCCTACATATTGACCGCTCCGAAGGTATAATGACCGCTGCCAATGGCAACGGGTTCACTCCGCCACGAAACGGTAGTCAAGTCATTGCTAGACACATTGAGATAAGTTTATTTTCTCGTTTTGGCAAGTAGCCATATAATAAGCGCGATAATGTATAGAACGCCGGTCATTATCTGAAAATAATTCCCTTCAGTACGAAGCAAAACCCCTCCGCTGCGCGTCGGGGTTCTGTCCGTCCTGTCGGGAATTATTTTCCGATAATGACCGGCGTTCTATACATTATCCCTTACATAACCTGCTACCTTTGAAGTAGTTCCCGTAACACACTTGAATATTAATTCGCCAAACTCGTTGCGAAGTTTAAATGAACTGTCACGTAGCATCCAAGCTGAAATACAGACGTGCAGAACCATAGGAACATTGTAGCATATGACGGAGGTGGATTGTAGCTAGTTGGATGCCATGTAGGCTATAAAAGTAGCGATCTTTCAAAGTTAAAGTTATTCAGAATCCTGGGATATGGCCGCTTGACAACGGGAGAGATAGAACTAACGACTGGCTTTTGGCCGTAGCAACCAGCCATTTAGAACTAACGACTGGCCTTTGGCCATAGCAACCATCCATTTTAGAACTAGTAACGGCAGTTTTGTCCTGCAAGTAGAAAGTTGATATGTGGCGGAAAGTAGTCCCACAGTCAAGACAGTTTTAGCGATGTTAACGGACGCAACGGTGGAATAAAACTATGTTCTAAATATACAGGTTATGAATACAAACGGGAGATAAGCGGGATAACGGCCTTCGAGGTCGACCGGTTCGATGGAAATAATGGCACGGCGGAGGTAACTCCGTCTCCGTGCTTCGCACGTCGCCGGAGTTCTAGACCTCCACCTAGCCATTATTTCCATCGAACCGGTCACCTCGTCGGCCGTTATCCCTTAGGCCTACATATTGACCGCTCCGAAGGTATAATGACCGCTGCCAATGGCAACGGGTTCACTCCGCCACGAAACGGTAGTCAAGTCATTGCTAGACACATTGAGATAAGTTTATTTTCTCGTTTTGGCAAGTAGCCATATAATAAGCGCGATAATGTATAGAACGCCGGTCATTATCTGAAAATAATTCCCTTCAGTACGAAGCAAAACCCCTCCGCTGCGCGTCGGGGTTCTGTCCGTCCTGTCGGGAATTATTTTCCGATAATGACCGGCGTTCTATACATTATCCCTTACATAACCTGCTACCTTTGAAGTAGTTCCCGTAACACACTTGAATATTAATTCGCCAAACTCGTTGCGAAGTTTAAATGAACTGTCACGTAGCATCCAAGCTGAAATACAGACGTGCAGAACCATAGGAACATTGTAGCATATGACGGAGGTGGATTGTAGCTAGTTGGATGCCATGTAGGCTATAAAAGTAGCGATCTTTCAAAGTTAAAGTTATTCAGAATCCTGGGATATGGCCGCTTGACAACGGGAGAGATAGAACTAACGACTGGCTTTTGGCCGTAGCAACCAGCCATTTAGAACTAACGACTGGCCTTTGGCCATAGCAACCATCCATTTTAGAACTAGTAACGGCAGTTTTGTCCTGCAAGTAGAAAGTTGATATGTGGCGGAAAGTAGTCCCACAGTCAAGACAGTTTTAGCGATGTTAACGGACGCAACGGTGGAATAAAACTATGTTCTAAATATACAGGTTATGAATACAAACGGGAGATAAGCGGGATAACGGCCTTCGAGGTCGACCGGTTCGATGGAAATAATGGCACGGCGGAGGTAACTCCGTCTCCGTGCTTCGCACGTCGCCGGAGTTCTAGACCTCCACCTAGCCATTATTTCCATCGAACCGGTCACCTCGTCGGCCGTTATCCCTTACATATACTGCTATTACTAGTACTACTATCACAGCTCATACCACGACTGCTATTACTACTGTAATAATGGAATCAACAATAATTTTCATCTTCATTGATACATGCACCATGCACCACTTTTAATTGTATTATTTCTGTGTACAGGAGACTATAGTTACTTGGGAACAACACTAAGGCACTCAGACATCGAGCCCATGCCATCTTTGTCAGATGTGCGTCAGCTTATGGCCCTCTATGGGATACTACCGCTGGGTATGTCTTCAGCAGCAGTGGATTGACAGTTATGTGCTTGTTTCTGACGTTTTAGTGTAACATAAAACTGCAGCACACCACATTTCCCTTGAGAAGAAAAGAAAAAATAATAGGTAAAAGAAAAGAAAATGGGTAAATGTCAAGTTGTTTTTTGCCCGGATTGTTTTTTAATGTCCAGGGCATTTCGTGGATCTACTTTCCTTCCAATTTCCCCCTGAAATAATACAAGACAAATCTTATCTTATTGCTTATATCTTATCTGATATCTCTATATCTATTTTATCGTTCACAGGCTCTCAGATAGTGCATGAGAAGGCCCCCCTGATCAAGGCCATGCTTCTTGCAGGACCTCCAGGTGTGGGCAAGAAGATGTTGGTGCATGCAATTTGCCAAGAGACTGGTGCCAACCTGTTTGACCTTTCACCTTTTAACCTGGTGGGGAAATACCCAGGCAAGAGTGGCCTGCAGATGATGCTTCACATGGTGTTTAAGGTGAACATCTGAAATGTGTCATACTACAACAATTAGAGTAAACCTGGTTGTATTATAATATTGGGTCTAAGTATGTGCTCCATGTTTAGTAATGAAATCTATTTTTTTTGTAGGTGGCACGAGCCTTGCAGCCCTCAGTTGTATGGATAGGAGACGCTGAAAAGATGTTTTATAAGAAAGTTCCTAAGGAGGAAAAAGAGGTAATGTATGTAGTTTTATCAGGTCATAATTATTCACTGAGCTCAGTAACATATTAATTAATTAATTCATTCATTCATTATTTTTTCAGTTAGATCCTAAGCGTTTGAAGAAGGACTTGCCAAAGATCCTGAAAACCATCAAAGGAGAAGATCGAGTCCTCATCATTGGGACAACTCGAGAGCCATTCAACGCAGATATAAAAGCCCTCAGTAAGGTCTACAGCAAGATCATCCTCATTCCACGTCCAGACTATGCATCCAGATATAGTAAGAGGCTAAAGTTTTCAGCATCCAATATTGATGTACTGTGCTGTATTAAGATCTAGTATGTAAAAGAAGGAAATACCGCTTATTAGGGCTATAGTCCATTATATTGGTCTATGTATAGTCATTCTTGAAATTACAGTAGATAGAAATAAAGACAGGGGAAACTGGATCCCATTGTGCAGCAGGGAGGTCTTAAAGCGATTTATTGCTCAAGAATGACTATATATTATCCTGCTATTTACCGTATATGGTAACTTGCCGAAATGATAGGACATTTTATTCAAAATGTTGTTTATTATTTGATTTTCTTTTAAAATGGTCAAATACGTTTTTTGGCTTCTGCTGAGATTAATGTGACATGGAAGTTGTGAATTAAAAGTAGCCATCATTATTCATTTTCAGTAGTAATTACAGTATCAAAATATATCAGACTGTTTTGATGGTATGGCCTATTCTATTCAATGTACTGAAATAACTTTATAATGAATACTATAACTGTAGGTGTTCCCACCAACGTCATAAACATTTACGTTCTGATCATTCTCTATCAATATGTAATCAAATCAGAGTCTAATACTGTAGCTCGGACCATTTTCTTAGTGATATGGCGACAGCTCATTGAGAGCCACGGTGGCCAGGTGACCAGTGCCCTGGACTTCAGCTCGCTGGCGAAGATCTCTGACGGGTACACGCAAGGTCACATGATGCAGGTGGTGCGTAGCATTCTGACGGAGCGGCGCATCCAGCAGCAGGCCAAGAGGCCCCTGACCGCCGCAGAGTTCATCACCCCGCTTGCCAAGATCGACCCCGTGTTCCAGGATGAGGAGGAGGCTCTAAAAGTAAAGGCCCAGTCATGCATATGTTTTTTTTTATTTTATTTTTTTTAAGCCTAACCTGAACTATCCATTTTTATTAGACGTATGAAGAAGAAGGCTGTCACTGGGCTGAGGTGTTTTTTGTGTGTGTGTGTGCATGTGTGTGTGTGTGTGTGTGTCTCAGCATTTAACATGCATTTCATTGTGTCCTCACAGGCTTGGTATGCGAAGACTCCCCTGGGTAAGAAGCGAGCCAAGGCGGCCTCTGGAAAAGAGGGGGAGGAGGAGGCGCCAGCCAAGGGAGGCAAAGATGCCAAGAAGAAGAAATAACTCAATCCACACCTTCACAACACCAGCTCAGAGCGCTGTGGATATCCACGAGAGAGTGAGAGAAAATAAAAACACTTGTAATATTTTTTTTTTGCGGAAGCTTTGGAGGACTGCGTAAATTTACTTTAAAAAATCTAGATGTCCAGGTAGCACTGCCGACAGCATTGTCCAAAATGTGAAGCCGTGTTATTGTTCAGAGTGGGGAACTTCCAGATGGAGTTAATGAGCAGTCCTATTTTGCTGACCGCCTAAAGCCACTGCAGTAATTGAAGTCTATTAATGGGTCTGCACGGTGATCTGCGTCTAAAGAGAGTCGCTGCGCTGTATATATGAGAGGGTGCAAACTCTCCTCCAATGAGCAAGGTCACATGGCTCACCTGGTGGTGTCATCATACTGTCTCGTCATGAAGTCATCGGACTTCCTGAAAAGAAGTTTGTGGCGAAAAGACTGTATATCATCGCTGGCGTGTCCTCTGAACTGGGACGTACACAAGCACGTATGGAATACGCATCTGTTGTGTATGATATGATACGTAAATGTTGATATGAAATATTCTGTGGCGATGGAGGTATTGAAATCCTGTATGGTTGCTGACCTTCTTTTAGGTGGAGTTGTTTGTCTTTCGCAGCTTCAGATTCCATTCCTTAAGATGCGAAGAGTTTATGTTTGGTTGTTGTTGGTAACAACAGTTCGACTTGGGAGCTGATGTGCTCGCATGAATAAATCTGCCTCTTTTAAAGAAAGATAAACATGTTGACTCTACACAGGATGTGCTGGATTCACATCACCTTAAATCAGAACATTCTGTATTGTGTGGAATTTCTTTTCCCACCCTTTTTATTTATTCATTCCTATCGTTATTAATAAAATATGTGGGCAGTAAAAAAAACAAAATCCCAAGTTTGTGACTCTTAGTGTAACTTCATTGGTGATACAATCACAGTCTTCCCACCAACAGTTCATAGTTGTGAGCCTCGGGCCATACATAGAGGTGTGAAGACTGAGTTCTGTCAAGGGCAACTAATGGGAGTGGGGGATTTCACAGGCCCAGTTATGCCCCTCGCTGCTGTCATTGGTCTGGGATGAAACTGAGACGTCCCCCAGACTGGGCTTTGGGAGATTAACTTGGATCAGCAGCGCCTGGGTCGTAGCACGGCAAGCCCACGGTAAACACGAGTATTTTATGGACTGTCAACTGCGTGATGTGGACGAACCCTGCTTCCCATAACTAGAAGAGTCCTTATTGAGCATGTTTTGTAGATTTCTCTCTGATATCATACAGGATGTCAGCTGTTTCCTATGTTTTGCGAGGTCAGAAGCAGGTCAAGGGCAGTGGTATCACTGTCCCCGAAGCATGTCATGGTGAGAGCTACTTTAACAATGTCACTGTCATGAGAATTCAGCACTGAAAAAAGTGTCGTAGGGCAGTTTTCTATCACATAAACAAAGGACAGGATCCACAGGCATATGACGTAGGTGTCATTGCCTTGAGCTTTATTAGAAAGCCTGCCTCCTTTGTTAATAAAGCGAGGGCATTGACCAATAGCTTTTTGGGCTTTGCATCAGGGCAGTGAAGTCTGTTGTCAGCAGTGGGGAAAAAATCCAAGACCAAAGGAAACGTGAAACGCATAGGGACAGGTTCCAAACAAGGACTCTGGGAGCTTAGGTGCTGCTCAGCTGTTTTGTCAAGTTCTAAATTCATTCAACACATCCTCACATTGCCCAGGCATCTTTGGTGTGGGGCTATTTTTAACTCATATTTGCTCCCATCAATAGTGTCTCCCTGTGGCCACATTACTGAAAGGGAGAAACACTCAAAACATCATCTCATATGGCCCAGATAATTATACACATCAGATGAACTTCAATGCTGATATGTATTCAGAGATGCTATGAATTTGCACTGATTGAAACCTAATGGTCCAACTTGCTGATTGTCCACAACTTTATCAAAATTACATTAGTTATAATTACTTGTAAATGCTTGCATCATTTCTACTCATATGTTACTTTATAATAAGTATCATAATAAATATAGGTATAATAAATATATTTTATTATATAAGTCAAAATATGCATTAAATAAACCAACAGTTTACTGCTCAGAATGTACTATCTCACTGTTTCAAGTGAGAAATTTGAAACAGTGAGATAGTACTGTCGAACTGAGAGACTTTGTGAAAATGATGTTACGCTGAGTAATGCTGCTCTCGCCACCTGAGGGCCGTGTCCCCTCATCCGAATCACCTACAGTAGTACCCACCTCAGACATGCCGTGGCTGTGGTCAGTGGCCAGGTCCAAGATCACAACACACTTTCACAAGCCCCGCTGGACACATGCCCTTGTCCATCAAACGTACAGGGATAAACAAAACAAGAGAAGCTTAACTTTGGCCAGTGTGTGCTGTGCAAACCCACACATGCAAGCAAGTACCCATATCATTTTATGTGCCTGCACTGCACTGCAAACTAGAATGGTTCCAGTGACTTAGAGATTACAGTAGGACCTGTAAGCATATGATGTGAAGAATGCTCTTCTCAAAAGTGAATTATGAGAAAAGCCCTTGATTGATTCTACACTCTACTGTCAAACCACAATCACAGCTTCCAATGTACTCGACATATGCACAACTTGTGGGATTTTTAAGGAAAGATCCAGTTCTTCTCAAATCTCATATCTTCCCTGACAGCTCCAATCACATGCTTTCAGTCTCACTTCAGGGGAAGTCCGTAGGGAAATGGTGGCCGTATGGTGACAGAAGAGAGCATGTGTGAGTGATGCCTTTGGTAGATGACAACTTGTATCACTTAATCTCCCATGACCTTTCAATCTCTTTTGACTGCGTTTGATTTTGTTGGTGGAGCCTGTACCAGATAGGAAATGATTCCAAGAAGCACATCAAAAAAATAATTTTCAGTTACTTTATGTAATCTGGGTACAGTGAAAAATAACTCTAGACATCTGTGGTTTGGATGTCAGAATATCAGGACTCTGATCAGTTCTATAAAATACAAATACTTTCTTCGTGGGGTGGAGTTGTTTTACTAGTATTGTTTTTGACATTCATAGGACAGTATGTCTGAGGCAGAGCCCTTGCATCAGAGCCCCGAACCGGCCCTGAATTGTTCTAGCTATCGTCTATCATGGGTGCGACCTGCACGTGATGGCAGGCTCCTATGATGCTGGTCGTGGTGGCGGGAGACAGGACTAGCCCTGTACTGGTACAGAGAGCTGGAGCTATCTTTGTGTGTAGAATGGCACAAGCTATTTTAGAGAAGAGAGTGTGAGGGGAGATATGTCAGCTGTTCAGCATTAGGCTTTACCAAAGCTGGAAGAGAAAAAAAAAACACAAGGCACAACGCGCATCCACTGAGGGGAACAGGGGGTAGCACACTGACCTGGGCACACAATTCCCTCACCACACTTTTGTTGTTAATCTTGGGCGGGATTTACGTGTGAGAAGAAAAAAAAAAGGCTAAACGTTTATGGCACCTGAGATTTTACCCATATTCAGTGAAATGTAACAGTTTTTCTTTCTTTCAACCCTGAAAGAGAGAGGAGCGCTGTCTCCCATGTTCCAACTGCCCAACACAGAAGGTGAGTGGATCCAAATCTGACCTAATTTCAGCCTCAGGTGGATTTAGATATTATGAAACTTGACATACAGTATATGTCGTTCATGGGTTGGCAGAATTTTAGTCAAAGTCTTTGTCATAGGCTACATGTTTAATCTTAAAATGTGCATTGTGAATTCCAATCTTACTGACTCCAAGATAGGCTATTATACAGTAACATAATAATATTTTAAGAAAAATATTTTGTGGACTATACACAGAGAATGTGCATGGTCTTTAAAAGTTTTTTTTTTTAATGTAATGTTCTTTGGATGTGGTAGCTGTCCCTGTTGCAGTGACTGATATCTCTGACCAGTGCTGGATATAGGAAGAGGTAGTGTCAGGTGTCTGATTGTCAAGGCGCTAATAGGGAAAATCAGGTCCCTGGAGATGTTCACATGTGTCCCATATACAGAGTGCTGTGTGTATTCAAGTGTCCTACTGCAAGTACACAGATTTTGTGAGGGAGTTCTGAACCAAACCGAAGTTTGTGGCCTTGCGATGTCTGGTCCTAGTGTCATTGGCAGGTCGTTAATCAAATGTTGTTGTTGTCGTTAATGGTGTGTAGTTTGACATGTATTCCATATCACATTTCACTGTCACCATAACTATTTGAGTCCATGGAACTAGTGACATAGCCTTGAGTAAATTGTTTTTAAGTCTCAGTTTCTCCAGTCTCAAGTCCTTGTCCTTGAATCAAGCTAGAGGTCAACTTGCTGAAAGACATAATTTACAATGTGCATAAGACAAAGGGAAAATAGTTCTGGCTAATGCTACAGTAGTTCCTGCTAGATGGCAGGCCAGTGCTCGTGTTCACATGCTGTTTTGTATGTGGCTGTATAATAGACCCTATACTACTGTCCAAAAAAATGTGTTAATATTTGCTAGTAGCCTTTAGGCCTAATTTACTGGATAACATTTATTTCTGTTGCTTTAGTGCCTGTTTAATTATGCTAATGCCAATCCATGTGAATCAGAGATTGATCTGAAGAGAACCCCTTCATGGTAAAAGGCGGCCCATCCACCTTGAAGGAGAGATGAATGATAAGACAAACCCAAAGCTCAGCATGGCATGTAAGAATACTTTCTCATTATTGTTATTTTTCAGGAAAATAGAAATGGTATGCAACATTTGCCTCAATGTTTTTCCCCTTAATAGCTTGTGATATGTCTAGCTGACAAACTACACCTCAGCAGACACGTGATGCAATCTGTGTGGTGTTGATTCAATTCAGATCAGGAATGTAGCAGCACAGCAGCTGTTTCATGGGCTTGTATACTGCATGAACCGCTGGGAGTTTGTGAAACTACATTCTCCCAGTCTAGTCCACTACTTGCTGAGAGATTTTGAGTTCAGCTTTGTATATTTAACTGCCATACAGTTTACTTAAAGGAACACCTTCTTGGAATATAAGCTCATTAGCCATCTACCTCAGAGCTATACAGTAGGTTATGGTACATAGCCTACCTTTCTCTGAGCATACAATAACCCAGTCTGACACTGTTAGCCTAGCTTAGCATAATTAATCATAAGTAGGGTCAGAGAATGTCTAATAAATCTGGGCTCTGGTAGGGTAGACCAGTTAGCATATACTGGTAGCTCCCTTTTAGCTATAGGCTTTAAGTTAAGTCAGTAGGCCTAAATCCTTTAAGATAGTAATAAATGCATCACTAACCCCAAATCCTAGCCATAGATGGGGTCATCCCTATGTTCCCCGGGTCCTATGTTCCCTGGTTTTCCCCAAAAGGATCCTATGTTCCCCGGTTGCAATACATAGACTACTGGGGAACATAGGACCCTTTTGGGGAAAAGCGGGGAACATAGGACCCTTTTTATAATTTAAGAAAAAAAGGGTCCTCTGCTCCCTGGTCCCATTCACAGTGGGGAACATAGGACCCGGGGAACATAGTACCTGGGGAACATAGGACCTGGGGAACATAGGTACGCTCCCGCCATAGATAGCAGTCACAAGTTTCACCATCATGAAATGCAGTAACACTGATTATCAATTAGTCAAGCATTAAGAACCTGACTGCACTTCAGTGGTAGCAATTGTGTGTGTTTAATAGAGAGTAATGAGTATGAATGAATTCTTGTATCACAATGAACAAATCGTGAATCATTGATGTGTTGGTATCAGTGAAGAAGATTCAGGTGGTGACGGGTCTTGAGGATGTAGAACTGCTGGAGACAGAGTCCTGCTCATTCGAGGTGACTCTCAGCCATGCGTTTGTAGACGGCACCTGGACCAAGGATGGCACCCGGCTCAAGTCCAAGCCCAGCTGCCGCATCAGTGCCCAAGGAAAGAGACACATCCTAACCCTCAACCGGGTCTCCCTGGGAGATACAGGCGTGTTCTCTTTCCAAGCAGAGGACATTCAAACATCTGCTAGGCTTGTGGTCAGAGGTATCAACAGTTACGATTATCTGCATACTAAGATAATAATCTTGGCAATTGTGGTGAAAAAAGAAACAACACATGTTCTCGTTTTGTTATCAGGACATGTCTGTGAATATTTTAATCTTGACCTCCTCCGCTGTAACTATTCCATTGCCTCCCAGCCAGAGATATCAGAATACTGAGGGATCTATTGGACGCAGATGTGACTGAGAAAGAGAGTGTATCTTTTGTCTGTGAGGTCAACCTGGAGAATGTAGCTGGACAGTGGTACATCAACAACAGCAGACTGAAAGCCAGAGACAGTGTCAAAGTTAAACACGAGGGTAAGTCGATTTCAGTTGTTGTTGGCCCTGCTGAGATGATCAGCATTGGCATATTAGGAAGCAATTTCCAATTGGCAAGGTTCATGCTTTTTCACGACAGAAGGTATTCCTTATAGATCATCAGACATTCTGTCAGTCTCAGTGATCAAACCCTGCCTTGTAGCCTATGCATGGTATTATTCTGAATGTTGCAGTTCAGCCTCAACAATCACCACCTCAATTTAATGCAAAGTCAAGGTTATGCCATTGTTTTGATACAGGTAAAAAGCATACGCTCATCATTAAGTCTGTTAGACCGGAAGATGCTGGCGAAATCAAGTTCACTGCAGAGAGTGCATCTTCAACTGCCACACTAAGCGTTGAAGGTAAAAAGGGCTTGAGATCTTTGTGTGTCTTCCCATAACTCAGTTCCATTTCTTTTACCTCAATATGCAGCAGTTTTTTTTTTCTGTAAAACAAGGAAATGTTGTTATAGGCTGTTATAGGGGGTAGGGCTATGGTCTGGTTTAACGTTAGAATCAGTAGAACAGAAGAACCCATGTTCCCAGCAGTTAAGTTCACTTACATAAGTACATTTTTTTTGTTGAAGTAATCACTGGCTCTCTTGTCCCAGAACTCCCAGTTGTGATCCTCAAGCCGCTGAAGGTGAAGATCGCCATGTACAAGCACAGAGGCCTCCTGGAGTGCCAGGTGTCTCGCGCCAGTGCCCAGGTCAAGTGGTACAAGAACAACCGTGAGATCGCTGCTGGCCGGAAGTTCCAGATCCACAGCGACGACGTGTACCGGCAACTGATAATAGAGGACGTGGCCTCCTCCGATGAGGACACCTACACCTGCGATGCTGGCGATGACAAGACGTCATGTCAGCTACTGGTGGAGGGTGAGATGCTCAGATTCTGATCAAAGTCTTTTAAGTCTTTAAGTAATTTTTAATTGTCTCTGTGTTCTGTTTTTTTTTGTAATCATGGCGTTATTACCCTGTCATTGAATGGATGGATTAATGAATGAATGAAGCTCAAACTGACATAGAAAACTGAAAAGACATAGCTACAACTAACACTTGTAATGAATGAAAAAAATGAAGGAATAATGAAAGAAACTCACATTATGAGTGAAAGAATGGATGTGTGACTCAAACAAGAGGAGCAAATGAAACAGACCGCTCTGGTTTTTACCAGTCAACTGAGACATGGCTGCTGATACAGTTGGAATGGTGTCCGTTCTTGCAGAGCAGGCCATCAGCATAGTGCGAGGGCTCACCCCGGTTGTGGTGATAGAACCCAAACAGGCCAAGTTCCGGGTGGAGACCAGCATAAAGTCAGTGCGGCCCCCGAAGTGGACCCTGAACGGGCAGGTTCTGGTGGACAGCCAGGAGGTGCGGATCGAGAAGGAGGGAACTGTGCACTGGCTCATCTTCACGTCCACCAACAGCACCATGTCCGGCCCGGTGCAGTTCACCTTTGGCAAGAGCAAATCCACCGCACAGCTAACAGTCAAAGGTAAGGGTGTCATCCCCTTTAGTTCACCGTCAAAGATCAGGAAGTCTTCAACAACTTCAAGATAAAGCAGACTGTCAGAAAGAAAGTTGATCATTCTTGTCCCAATAATGATGGAACTAATGGTTTTAATCAGTAGTGTATTTTGAAGGGTTAGATTCTGGAACCTTTTTGTTGTCAGAAACCAATGAAGGACCTATTGTGTGTGTGTGTGTGTGGGTGTGTGTGTGTGTGTGTGTCATTAAGTCATTAAGTTGCATTGTTTCTGTTGCTGATCCATCAGAGCGCCCATTGGCTGTTGTTGAGGCTCTTGAAGACACAACCACCAAAGAGCACGGCTCAATCACCCTGAGCTGCGGCTTCAGCCCCTCTCCCCGCCTGGTCCGCTGGTTCAAGGGGAAGAACCTGCTGTCGGACTCGGGAAAATACAGCATAAAAAGAGAGAAGAACCGGGCTGAGCTTACCATTCAGAACCTTAGAGGAGCGGACTCAGGAGAGTATCGCTGCCTGGCTGGAGGGTCAGAGAGCAAGGGCATCCTCACTGTAGAAGGTGAGTCTACTAAAGGAGTCTCATGGAGAATATAGATAATGGGAGACATTATTCCAATGATTTGGAAATATGTATGAAGATAGCTATAAAACTTTGATTGGTAGCTTTCTCTCTCCTTATTTACTGTAAAGTTGGAAGCCAAGGTGGGTAATGCTTTCTCGCAAGAAATTAGTAAGATTAGTATGACACACCTATGAATGGCCTTCACTTTGTCGTCTGGTTAGGTTATTTAACGTTTGTAAATGTTTGCACTTTTTGCCATTCAATCCCACTTCAGACATTCATGTTCACATTTTTTTTCAATGCACTTCAATGTTCAATGTGCGGAACAATGAAACATGGCTCGAGTGTTCCTCTGTAATATTTAAAATGCCATATTTACCATTAACCTTATTTGGGCCACATTCTATCCTGTGGTAGTGCGCAGACTCAAGATCATAAAACACATGGAGCATGTGGAGGTGGAGGAGGATGCCAACGCGACATTCACATGCGAGCTGAACTACGAGGTGCCCAGTGTGCAATGGGTCCTCAATGACCGGATCCTCCACACAAACAACATCCACAAGATAAACAGCTCAGGGAAGATCCACAGCCTCACCCTCAGGCGGCTGTCCCCGCAGCAGAGCCGGGTGACCTTTAAAGCCCCCGGGGTCAGTGAAGCAGCCATTCTGAAAGTCAAAGGTGAGAGCCAAACACCAATAATCAGGTTCAGCAAGAGCTTCTTAAGCCCAATTCACACCAAAGATTCCCAAGGCGACGAGACTGAGTTGCAGCGGTGTGAATTAGAAGTTGCATGTACTGTAGTTGCAAGCCGTCGCAAGCCGTCGCAGAGCATTAAACACGTTGAGTCGCAGTCGCAAGTTTTTAGAACGTCGCGGCTCGTCTCGTCTCGTGAAGTTGGGAATCTTTGGTCTGAACCCTACTTTAGATGAGTTGATGGTGTATTTCATGATAAGGGTTGACAATTTGGATGATTACAGTAATGAATAGCGGAACCAGTTTCTACGGATAAAGTTCTAAACTCTAAGGCATATAACTGTTGTGTAATAATTGTTTTTTTTAAATAGTGAGGAACATTTTGGCTTTGTCAATTAAAGCTAAGTTTAGCTGATCTTGCTGTATGAACCGTAAAGGCCAATTATTGAAATTACATTAGATTTGCATTTTCCTGCAGTGTGGTCCATGCAGGGAGACGTTCTAACTCTAACGTGCGCTGGCTGCCTGGTTGGTCTCTAAGAGAGGCCAGCTGTCTTTCTCAGGTCCCTGGAGGACATGTCAGGGGAGGAGCGCAGCAACATCTGTCTGACGTGCGAGGCCTCCAAACCCAATGTGGTGCCCACCTGGAGGAAAGACGAGGTGGTCCTAGAGGCCAGTGAGAAGTACGAGATTCTTCAGTCCGGAGGATCCCTGGCCATTATCATTCACGATCTGTGCAAGGATGACGCAGGGGAGTACGTCTGTGATCTGGGCACCAGCCAGACTAAAGCCACTGTCACTGTTCATGGTAGGCACAAATCAATAGGTTTTTAAAACATTCAAAGGACTACAGTTCTATATACAAATCTACACTATGCTATAGCATAGTATGTATACAGTATGTAATTCTCCATTCATTGACTATTACATATACAAGCTGTGTGAAACTTTTGGGTTAAAAAAATAAACCTCTTGCTCAGATCTTCACATTACCATTGCCAAACGGCTGAAGACAACATCAGTCCTCGTAGGGGACAACTGCAGCTTTGAATGTGTGTTGTCGCACGAGCTGCTGGAGGAAGCCCTCTGGTTTCTGAACGGTCAGCTCGTGGTCAGCAACGGCAGGATGCTACTCGCCAGCAACGGCCGGAGGCACAAAATGAGCATCGAGGAAGTCGCCATCTCGGACGCTGGTGATCTCATCTTCACCATCAAAGACCTCAGCTGCCAGACGTTGTTGTTTGTCCAAGGTGATCCATCCACTCTCTCCTCACGATGACCGGCCATTGCTCCCATGTTGAAATCCCATTCATTGTAAATGTAGCTGTGTGCTCTCCGTTGTCTCTCCACAGAGAAGCCTGTGAGGGTGTTCAGGGACATGCTCAACGTGCGGGTAACTCCAGGGGAAGACGCCGAGCTGAGCTGCGAGGTCACTAGACCGGAGTCGTACATCAGGTGGTTGAAAAATGGCCACGTCATCCGAGAGGGCCCCAAGTACGAGATCGTGCTGAAGGATTACACGGTGAAGCTGATCGTACGTAACGCCACTCTGTTGGACTCTGGGGAGTACTGCTGTGAAGCTGAAGGGATCGCTACCAGGGCCAAGCTAGTGGTCAAAGGCAAGGGATTCCCTCATGCACAGTTTAACCTTTATTTGGGAGTGGGACGGCTGATTAAAGAAATAGATGTACGCATTATTGAATGACCATTAAGGGATGACCCACTATTATTTTGTGAGTGTGAGTGTGTGTGTGTACTGTACGTGTGTGCGTGAATGTCTGTATGTCTGTCCTTTTCTCTCTCTTTATGTGTGTCAGTGTGTGTGTGTGTGTGTGTGTTTGTGTGTCAGTGTGGGTGCATGTGTGGTGTTTTGGCAACTGATGGAAAATCAACCATCCTCTCTCTCCCTCCCTCTCTTCCTCTTCCTCTTCCTCTTCCCATTTACAATCCTGTGTGTCGTCTGATCACTCGCAGACCTGCAGCACACGTTTGCCAAGGAGCTGCGGGACACGCGCGCCGAGGAGAAGACCATGGTCATCCTGGAGTGTGAGACCAAGCAGCCGGCCACCAAGGTCACCTGGTTCAAGGGCATGGTGGTGATCAGCACGGGCTCCAAGTACCTGACCAAGCAGAAGGGCGTCTATCTCTCCCTCACCATCTTCAACCTGGAGTGGGGCGACGAAGACGTGTACACCTGTGACGTCGGAACCATGCAGTCCAAGGCCCAGCTGATGGTGCACGGTAGGACAGAGAGAGATAGGGGCAAATTGGACCGTGGGAGAGTTTGGCTTTTGGAACAATTCAATCATACTGTATGCAAGCATGTGCCAGATGTGAGCCAAATGTCTCAGCCATGTGTTTCCTGGGTCATGCTTGGATGGTCTTCTGTAAACTGTCTACAGATGGTCAGATTATACATAGAAATCTGCTGATGATTTGTTTATGGTTAAGGGTGAGTTTAATTAAGGTCATGTTCAGTTAACAATTACTGCAGAAAGACAGAACAATCTGTAAAATCTCAGTAGGTGGACTGTCAACAGTAAGTGTCATGATTCTATTTCCTATATCTGTCCTATGTTATGCTTAGCATAAAGCTCATCCTTTTGACCTTGTGATCCCTCACTTAGGTCGGAAGGTCCTAATTTTGGATGAACTGGAGGACATTGAGTGTTTGGAGGGGGATACGGCCATGCTCAGGTGTCGCATCTGCCCGAGCGACTTAATCGAGGTGAAATGGTACCTCGATGAGACGCAGCTGTACACAAACGACCTTAATGAGATCCAGGTGAATCCGGGAGGGTATCACTCTCTCGCCATCAAACGGCTTGCCAGGAAAGACTCAGGCACCATCTCCTTCGTGGCGGGAGACAAGCGATCATATGCCTCGCTGCTCGTCCGAGGTAATGAGCATAACATGTGGTGGGGGATGAAGATGGGCCTTGCTAAAGACTCCTCTGGCATCAGCCAAGATAAACGTTTACACAGAATACCCAAAGGAGTGTAATTATATTGACTTAAACCTGTCTGTTTTTTTTTTTTATTCCTGTTTGCCATTTGATCACCAGAGAGGAGGCCCACGATCCTACGGCCTTTGGAGGACACAGAGGCGATCGAGGGAGGAACTCTGGTTCTGTCGTGCAGGACGTCGAAGCCGTGCCACATCCTGTGGTATAAAGACGGATTCCTGGTGTGGAACTCCTCTAGGTTCTGGACCAGCCGGTCAGGGAACGAGGCCAGGCTCACTATCCGGGAGGTGATTGATACTGACGCTGGGGTTTATGAGTGTGATGCTGGAGCAGTGAGCACTAAGGCCTCAGTCACAGTGAAAGGTAATGTTACGGTTGCATAACTCACTATTTTACTGTTGCAAAATTCACAATGGCATTGATTTACGATGGACAATTAGAAGCACTGAAGTCAAAAATGGCACAAATAGTTTATGTACTATACCCGGTACTATAAATCTTCAGTAGCGACCAAGTTGCCAGTTGGCAAATGATCTTCTATGTGAAATATTTCTTTTGATTTTAGCTGTGGCTGCTGAATTTACTCGTAAGCTCGAGGATGTGGACGGCAAAGAGGGGCAGAGTGTCACGCTCTCGTGCGAGTTTTCCATGCCTGGTGTGGTCTACTTCTGGAGAAGAGGAGCGGAGACGCTGAGAGCAGGGGATAAATATCAGATGAAGCAGAAGAAGTTCGCCATCCTGCTCACAATCAATGACCTTAAGGTTCACGACAGCGGAGATTACAGTTGCGTGTGCCGGGACCAAAAGACTACCGCTAGCCTGATAGTAACTGGTAAACTATACTGGAACTACAGCATACTGTACACCCTCCCAATCACACACACACACACACACACACACACACACACACACACACACACACACACACACACACACACACACACACACACACACACACACACACCACACACACACCATGCACATTGCACACACACACACAGACAGACAGATACACTGGAAACAAGTCACAATTGTCCTAATCTTTTCACCGAATCTGCCATTCCCAGCCATTCCGATATCTTTCCGACGAGAGCTGCGTAACCAGGAGGTGGAGGAGGGCCGGAGCGTGACCCTGCGCTGTGAGCTCTCCAAGCCCGGGGCGGCGTTTGAGTGGAGGAGAGGGGCAGAGACGCTGACCAGCGAGGGAGTGTACCAGATCAAGCAGAGGGATCTGATGCTGGAGCTGATCATTAAGAAAGCCCTGGTGGAACACAGTGGCATGTACAGCTGTGTGTGTGGAGACCATATAACCACAGCCACACTCAAAGTTAAGGGTGAGAGGATTTTTTTTTTCACAAACAGGAGTAACCCTAAAGGTTGTCTTAGATAAGCTGGTATTCACCAACTATATACCTGTCTATGCTATGCTGGTTTGTCCATGTTATTTTAAACGTCTTGTCTATATACTTAACTATAGTTTAGCATATCCATAGTTTGGTGTATATACTGTACAGTATCTATGTTTATCTTTGCGCTATTTCAGGTTTTGATCATTTAATGTTTTTCACAATTTTACTTTGACTTATGTTGTTATAGTGTTTTATAAATAGTTTGCAAAGCATAGCCTTGAACAATTTGGTATTAATGAAAGGTGTACCAAAGTTTTTGGTGCTGAACAACAGCAAAAGTCACAGCAATAACAATAAACACTGCACACCAGGCGTAGCTCCCAAGCAAATATTTAATGACTTTACGTTTCGGGGCAAGCCGTCTGAGGGAGGGCTTTATTGTTATTGCAGCTACGTCTGGCGTGCAGACTTTATTTTTATGGCTGCAATTTGTAATTAATGCCTTTCTACTCTGGTATCAATAAGCGTCTGTTTACTAGACGCGGAGGAATAACAGTGTCCAGTAAACAGACACTATTATTCCTCTCACTAACCCATGTGGTAGATTTGTGACTTGTGTGATTCATTTCCTTGACTATGGCGATGTGCCTTGGTGTCTCCAGCCCAGCCGGTGACCTTCAGGCAGAAGCTGCGGAGCGTGGCGGTGGAGGAGGGCAGCACGGTGAGTCTGCGCTGTGAGCTCTCCAAGGCCAACGCCGCGGTGGAGTGGAGGAGAGGAGAGGCGCTCCTCTGGAGCGGGGACAAGTACCAGATGAAGCAGAGGGACATCGTGGTGGAGATGAAGATCCTGGACACCACGCTGGCCGACAGTGGACTTTACAGCTGCATCTGTGGCTATCAGAAGACCACTGCCACTGTGACAGTGAATAGTAAGTGTGACGAGAGACAGTTGCTCATATATGCATTTTCAATCCAATCCAATTCTATTCTATTCTATTCTATTGTTATGATTGGGCAATCAATTGATATTTATGTGTGTTTGAATAAAATTGGTCAATTTACATTACGCTCATTTAATTTGAGCTTATTTCTTTCTAGCCATTCAGGTCACCTTTAAGGAAAAGCTAAAGGATCAGACGATTGAGGAAGGCAACAACCTGACCCTGCGCTGTGAGCTCTCTAAGGCCGGAGTCCCAGTAGAGTGGAGGAAGGGTGGAGAGCTCATCGAACCCGGAGAGAGGTTTCAGATGAGGCTCAGACAAGCCACGGCCGAGCTCTTCATCTTCGAGGCCGTCCCTGAGGACAGTGGAGTCTACAGCTGTGTGTATGCCGAACAGAAGACAAAGGCCACCATCAAAGTCACTGGTACGGGGCAATGAGCAACATTAAGCGTTTGCAACAACATTCAGTGTATCTTTGGTCTATAAGTCAGGTGGAATGCTACCGTTTTATATGTAATTGAATGTAATATACAAGTCCTTGTTGCTTCTGTACTGTAGGTGTACCTGCCACCTTCATCCAGTCCCTGAAGCAACAGGAGGTGTTGGAGGGAGGCGACGTGGTGTTCCGCTGTGAAATCTCCAAAGCTGGAGTCCCAGTGGAGTGGTACAAAGGGGACATGGGGATCCAGGCCGGGCCCAAGTACCAGCTCAAGCATGACGGGAGGTTCGCCGAGCTCCAGATCAGGGACCTGCAGCCTGAGGACGCTGGGCCGTTTAGCTGCGTGACAGGGGGACAGAAGACCACAGCTGAAGTCAAAGTGAACGGTGGGTCTATTTTCGTTACAGAGACCACAGAGGCTCATATTTCTAGCCCTGTAAATGCAAGCTGATATCACTGTGTTGTTACCGTAAAATATTAATTTGACAAGATGTACGATTGTTGTCAGCTTTCTGCCTGGCTTGTTAGTTACACATTGCACCAATGAAATCACAATTTCAAAAGTATTTTCTTTATACACTCAATTTTATTAGGCATAAAGTTGTTGGCAGGATTCAGTTTGGCCTTTTAAAACAAATGGTGTTGGCAACACATTAAGTCACAGTTCCAAATGTTTTTCATTCATACACAGCCGCTTTCTGTTTCTCCTATTTCTGAATGGCATTCTGAGTGAATTTTTTTTAATCACAACATGGCATCGAACAGCATGTTTTCTATTGAAACCAAAACAGCACAACTGTGAATGCCAGCTCTTTTAAGAGATGGCTTGAAATGTACTCGGAGAATGGTCATTCAAAGGGCTCTGTCAAGTCTAATTCCAATTTTTATAACCACTGTTATATCCTCAGCGCATCCGGTAACGTTCAAGCGGGAGCCTCAGGACCAGACGGCGAAGGAGGGGGACAGTGCCGTGTTCAGCTGCGAGGTCTCCAGACCTGGAGCTCCGGTGGAGTGGAGGAGAGGCAGACTGATTCTGAAGTCGGGAGAGAAGTACGAGGTCAGGCAGGATGGGAAGTACAATAAGCTGGTGGTGCGGAAGGTGGAGGAGAGCGACGCCGGGAGGTACACCTGCAAGACTAAAGATGTCCAGGCCGGGGCAGAGCTCCATGTGAAAGGTAAGACAAGTCTGTATAATGCTCCAGAAACCACAAATTGATTATTATTTCTTATTTTTCACTGACACATTACAGTAGATTTCCCTTGATCTTTTACATTGATATTTCATTTCTTTGACAGTATATTCTTCTGAATTTCTATAGATTTGACCTTTTAGGTCAAATGTCCTGTTTATCACTCGGTTGGGTGTAGAAGATACAAACTGAAACCCATAGTATTTCGAAATTCCTTTTTCTTGTTCTGTGTCTTTCTCCAGCTCTTCCTCC
This sequence comes from Sardina pilchardus, assembly GCF_963854185.1. Taxonomy (NCBI): domain Eukaryota; kingdom Metazoa; phylum Chordata; class Actinopteri; order Clupeiformes; family Clupeidae; genus Sardina; species Sardina pilchardus. The sequence continues at coordinate 17,353,795 of NC_085008.1, read as the reverse complement.
TACATTCATCAAGGAGCTGAAGAACCTTGAGGCTGAAGAAGGCAATGGCTTGATGTTACGCGGTGAGCTCTCCAAACCCGGCGTGTCGGTGGAGTGGCGTAAGGGAGCAGAGCTGCTACGGACTGGCGAGAAGTATCAGACGAGGCAGAGAGAGGGCGTGGTGGAGCTGTTGATCAGGAAAGCTCTTCCAGAGGACAGTGGGATCTACACCTGCATCTGCAAAGAGCAGAAAACAGCAGCCATTGTGTCCATAACTGGTAACTTGAACATGCTATCCAGCTAGTATACTGCTACTCTAAGTCATCAACTCATCTATGAGTGAATGCTACATTACTTTTTCATCTTGTTCCCCCACACTGATGAAACATACACTGTCACCCCCTCTTTCAGCAACCCCTGTGACATTCAAGCAAAACCTGAAGAATCAAGAGGCCGTGGAAGGGTACACTCTCACCTTGAGGTGTGAGATGTCTAAACCTGGAGTTATGGTCAAGTGGAGGAAGGAGGATGAGCTGCTGACTGCAGGAGTGAAGTATGAGATGAAGAGGGAAGGGAAGATTGTGGAGTTGCTCATCAACGACGCGGCTCTGGAGGACAGTGGCGTATACAGCTGCTCTGTAGGGGACCTGAAGACTACGGCAGAAGTGAAAGTGAGAGGTATGGTTCGTTTTCTCTTTTAAGGTATAAACAACTTAACTGATTAATGCGTGGGAAAAGCAGTTACTGCAGATATCATCAAAATCAAAGAATAAGTTAAGATGGCTTCGGTGATAACTCCAGAACTTCTTTTAATGATATTTTGTTTTGGCTCGGTTGCACAGCTCTGCCTGTGACCTTCAAGCGAGAACTTCAGGACCAGGCATCGAAGGAGGGCGACAGCGTGGTCTTCAGGTGTGAGCTGTCCAAGCCTGGTGCTCCCATCGAGTGGAGGAAGGGGCGAGTAGTCCTGATGCCCGGAGACAGATATGAGATGAAACAGGAAGGCAAATTCACCAAGCTGGTAATATCCTGCGTAGAGGAGAGTGATGCTGGGAAGTACACATGCAAAAGCAAAGACTCTGAGTCGAGTGCTGAGCTCACTGTTAAAGGTAAGATAAGGTTTGCCACTCTCTGGGCATGCAAGGAGTCTAACTTGCCTCCAGCATATTATCTAAGCAGTTGTTTTTGTTTGTTTGTTCCTAGTTCCCCCCATCACTTTCAAAAAGAAGCTGGTTAATCAGGAGGTTGAGGAAGGAAACAATGTCACGTTGAGCTGCATGCTGTCGAAACCAGGCATCCCAGTAGAGTGGAAAAGGGGAGACGAGGTCATCAAGTCTGGAGAAACCTTCCAAATCATACAGAAAGACGCAACCATGGAACTCTTCATCAAGAAGGCACAAAAGGAAAACAGTGGCGTCTACAGCTGTGTGTGCGGAGACCAGAAAACCAAGGCAACCATTAAAATATTTGGTAGGAGGAAGCTTTTTTTCTCACACTTTATGTTACACAACCTTTGTTATAGTTAGTACAGTTATACATTATGCATAATAAAGTGGAAAGTGATATGTATGGTAAAACATAGTCTGAAGGGAACACATCTTCTTAAGGTTGGCAGTGCAGTTAGAGAATATTAAAGTGAATCTATAAAATGTCCCAGCAAAGACTTTAGTGGAGGCTAAACACAAGTAAATAAAAGTTTAACACCTTCAGAAGTAGAGTTTATCCACCTCATATTAGAGTTTATCCATCTCTCAAAAGAGTTTATTCACCAATTCCGACTTTTAACATTAAAAAATCACACTGTATTATCCACATCCGCAATATGTACACACATCACCCATTTAATATCTCTGGTATTGTTAGATATATACGTATAATAAATAGATATTGGACAATAACCTCCACCATCATCAGAAATGTTCTGAATGTCTTTTTAAAAAATCAGATACCGCATGACGCAGTCCAACTTACTATGATCACAGAATTCATAGTTTACCCACCTCTTATTTTACCACTACACGCCTGTTTTCTTCCTCAGAAATTCCTGTGACATTCAAGCAAAGTCTGAAGAACCAGGAGGCCTCGGAGGGAGGATTGGTGATCCTGAGGTGTGAGCTTTCTAAGGCCGGCGTCTCGGTGGAGTGGTGGAAAGGCGAAGACGAGATCCTGCCCAGCACCAAGTACGTGATTAAACACGAGGGTCAATTCGCTGAGCTGCAAATCATCAACGTGAAACCCAAGGATGTTGGGGAGTACAGCTGTGTGATTGGAGAGATGAGGACCACCGCAGAAGTGAATGTCAGGGGTAGGTGGTGCAATATGGATATCAGTGTAAGGCTATTGTGTTGTTCATTTTATAACAAAATAACACTTCATCTGAAAATTAAATCTGTGATACTCAAGTGGATCATTTTTTTTTTTCTTACACCTCAATTGCACGTGTAACATGGACAGGGCCATTTTGTAATTAAATGTTCATTCAGAAGAGCAAGGGATTTATGTTCAGTTCTGATTGGTATTAGGACTAGGACTGTATCGGTTCATTTGTTAAATAAGAGTATTCAGTATGAACATTAATTACAGATTCAATGTACAGTATTCTTACCTAACTTGCTACTCAAATTCCAGAAGCTTCCTGTGATTCGCAAAATTGCCATAATGTTTTATCACAATACTTCCCATTGTAACTGTACTTCATCTCCAACTGTCCTTTTCCCTGTAGCGGCTGCCTCTGTGTACTTTGAGAAGGAGCTGGAGGACCTGGAGGCCACTGAAGGAGAGTCTGTCACCCTGAGCTGTGAGCTCTCAAATCCCAACGCCCCAGTGACCTGGAAGAAGGACTCCGAAACCCTCAACCAAGGGGCCAGGGTCTCCCTGCAGCAAGAGGGCACCACACACATACTGGAAATCCGCCGACTGAAGCCAGAGGATGCCGGAGTTTACACCTGTAACACGCGAGGCAAGGTGACCAAAGCGATACTGAAGGTCAAAGGTAAGATAACATGCTTTTCTTTTGTAATGTGGCGTGTGGTAGGTTTGAGCTTTCCTTGAGCAGCCAACATTATTGTGTGTCTAAATGTAGTTTCTCTGTTCATATGTCACACATGGTATGGTACTACAGAGAACTATAATCAAGAGGCAGTTTTCCTAGATTGAGCATAGATTAGAAGTTTTTTTTCAGTTGAGATTTCCATTGAGATTCTCTTTAAGTGTAGGACTAAGCTTAATCCATGTATGAGAGACTGGCCCTAAATGTACCGTAATTTCCTAACTATTAGCTGCAGCTCATACATTGATTTTGCAAATACACTATGCAGCTTATACATAGTTATGAGTTGATACCATAAAGAACTGTGTGGATCTTTTCCCCTTTCCCTCCAGAAAATGTGAAGATAGTGTCAGGGCTACGGGACCTGAGTGTCACCGCTGGAGAGGACGCCCACTTCATGTGTGAGGTGTCCCATGACGACTACGAGGATGGCATGTGGTGGCTGGGCTCCACCGTCCTGCAGAGGAACGAGATGAACCAGATGAGCTGCCGGGGCCGGGAGCATCACCTGATGCTCACCAAGGCCACCGCAGAGGAGGCCGGCATCGTGGCGTTCGCCGTGGGGAACGAGAGAACCTCAGCTCGCCTGCGCGTGCTGAGCAAACCCAAAGGTGAGGATGTCCACAGGAAAGTAGGATAAGCAGTTGGTTTGGCATATTCAATGCAAGGGATGAGAAGATTTACGACTTTATCAGTTGAAGATGCCATTTCTTTTTACAACTTATTTTACAGTACATCTATCATGCCACTGTGCTCTGGTTCTGAAAGTAACAACCATTCTGTCTCTATGGTCACAGTCTTAATCGAACAGAAGTTGAAAGACACCACCGTCTTCGAGGGAGGGACGGCTACCCTATCCTGCGTGACCTCTGACACGCGCACCCCGGTCGCCTGGAAGCGTAAAAACGTGGTTCTCTTAACGGGAGAGAAGTATGAGCTGCGCAAGGAAGGGAAGCTGAACCTTCTGCTGATTCACAGTGTAGAAAAAGAGGACACTGGATTATACACGTGTGACACTGGTGACATGCAGTGCAGTGCCACTCTCACTGTCAAAGGTAACATTCCAGAGGATTCCAGAGGAGTATTCTTTAGGTCTGACGAAGGTCATGAAGTCTTGAGCTCCATGCAACAGAGGGCATTGCTTGTCACTTAGATATTAGATATTAGTAGGACTATATGTAAATATTACAGTGAGCTAATCCATTCTGTATATTCTCAAGATGGCATGGAGGAAGAGCGCTAACATCTATTACAGTATGTGTTGTTTGGTTTCCTCAGAGCATCCCCTGCGTTTCCAGGAAGAGTTGCAAGGCAAAGAGGTTGAAGAGGGCGACACAGTTCTGTTGTGCTGCGAGCTCTCTAAGCCTGGCGTGCGGGTGGAATGGAGGAAGGGCCGGGTGCTGCTGAGACCTGGTGAGAAGTACGAGATGAGGCAGGATGGCTGTGAGCTGCAGCTGCGTATCCATGACGTCAGCGGTCAGGATAAGGGAGACTACACATGCTCCGCCGGAGATTTGCAAACTACTGCCATCGTCAAAGTGAAAGGTATGACCAAAGCTGTGACACAATAAATCACAGACAAGTGGACTTTCACACCTTTTTTATAAGCTTCTGTGAAGTGCTTTATCGACCATTTTCCAAGCAAAACTGACACAGACACACATCCCAGGTAAATGTTTTTTTTCACGAAACATACCCATTAGCCATTAGCAGGTCTTACAGACCACATAAAAGAGTGTGCTTATTGGACTGAGGTCAAGAGTGACCCTACTACTGGTACATCTGATCTTACTGTAGTGAAGATGATGAGGTTTCCGAAACCATTTAATCAAGCTCGTCATCAAAACCAGAGCTAGGGCGTACTCACACTATGCCATACGTCCTGTACCCATGTACATTTGACCCCCGAAAGTCCGGTGACCAGTGTGATAGCTCCATACCGTACCTGGGCATAGTACGCTTATCTATGCCCTGGTTTGCTTGAAGAAGTGGACTGGGGCGCAATATGATTGGGATTATGATGGTGCCTGTATGCAAAGATTCTAGAGAACAGCAGCTCAACAGCTCAAAGTGCCTGGGTACCTGAATTTGATAGTATGGTTGCGGACCAAGAACTGGAGAGAACCGTACTCAGGGTATACAAGTCAACCATTCCCAGTGTGAGTACGCCCCTAGTTTGCTGAAGAGCGGCTCAAAAGCCTGCGGCAGCTTATCACAGAACATGGAATGTCTTTTACTCCCTAAACCTGACATTTCAGAATTGTTGAAGGAATAATGAACGCACAAACATGAAGGAATAATATTCCATAAATATGACCGCTGAACCCAGGAGAATATAAGAGAAGAAATCAAAGACCGTTTAAGACAAGTTGATGTGGCATTTACAGAAGACAGCTAAAGTTGTGGGCCTGATCTGGAAATCACTTGGAAGAAATATGCAGTGCTGTTAGACTAAGATAGATTATAGTATCAATATTTCTTTTCATGTGACTCAGAATTGAGAATGAAGAACATATGTTTGAGATGAGTATAGAACTCTGATGCAACTTTGCCTGCAGCTCTTGGTCTAGGTTTCACTGAAGCTGTCAGCGTTCTTGTTGTCATGGTGCATGTAACACAGAGAACAGAAAGGGTTTGGGGTGTGTCGGTTTGATGTAGGGAGCTGTTGACAGTAGAAGGAGGGGGGAAAAATCATCCAGGGTTATTTTAGTACAAGGTGTTATCCTGCTGATCTATTTCACTTAGTTACCCACTGAAAACTCTGCTGTTAAGAGCAATGTTCCTGTATGCTATGTTACTTTGGGTAAGCAGGTAGATTCAGCTATAGGTAAATAAATAAATAACAATAAGGCAACAATTTATTCTGATTTATTATTTTGTTGTCATTTTCCAATTTCTGATTTATTAGTTCCATTAATCCAAGAGGATCTACAGATGTACTGACAGTACTTGCTTTTTTGTTACACCTCAACTCTTTACTCCTGTTCTGTTCACCCACTACATGTCATTGTCATGTGTTTGTAAATAAAAAAAGAAAATCAGATCATATGGACAATGACACAATACTCATGTTTCCCCTCATTTTACCCCCAGAGTATCCTCTCCTCTTCCGGGAGGAGCTGCAGAGCCAGAGGGTAGATGAGGGGAAGACGGCGGTCCTGTGCTGTGAGCTCTCTAAGCCTGGCGTGCCGGCGGAATGGAGGAAGGGTCGGGCGCTGCTGAAACATGGTGGCAAGTACGAGATGAGGCAGGATGGCTGTGAGCTGCAGCTCCGTATCCATGACGTCAGCCCGCTGGATAAGGGAGACTACACATGCTCCGCTGGAGATCAGCAGACCACAGGCTCACTGAGAGTAAAAGGTAGAAGTATTCCAATGCCCTGAAGGGATCTGGTTTAGCTTACGTTACACAGCCCTATCCATACTAATCCAAAATGACAGGTCGAGGCATTGGTGAACACCCACACTTATGGCCAATTCTGACTTTGACGCGGCCAGGGAAAAGACAAAAATTGTTTCAGACATTTACAGCTTGGCGCCTCACTAAACAAAGTGATTACAAAAAAACACACTGGAAAGGAAAAACATGGCACGCTGCCTAGACCAGCTGTATGCATTTTTGTCTGTGTTTGTCCAATGTAAGACAATCTTATGTCTGAATGTAAATACGAACTTACAGTGAGTCTTATTCTGTCAGCGCCTCGGTCAGCTTTATCCTGTACATCTAAATGTTTATTTCAGAATGCACAACAGTTAATGCATCTAAATTCCTACACTTAGGAGGGCTCTTTTTTTGTATGTTTGTGTTTGTCTGTTTAGTTATGCACCATGAGCATGCTGACCCGGTGTTTGTGTTTGGGTTCTCCAGAGAAGCCCTTATTCTTCCAGGAAGAGCTGCAGAGCCAAGAAGCCGACGAGGGGGAGACGGTCCTCCTGAACTGCGAGCTCTCTAAGCCTGGCGAGCGGGTGGAATGGAGGAAGGGCCGGGTGCTGCTGAGACCTGGAGGGAAGTACGAGATGAAGCAGGATGGCTGTGAGCTGCAGCTGCGTGTCCATGACGTCAGCGGTCAGGATAATGGAGACTACACATGCTCCGCCGGAGACCAGCAGACCACAGCCCAAGTCAGAGTTAAAGGTATGCTAATGGCTCCTTTATGCATGTGTGCTGAAGTACCCTGCTGGCTCGGACAGACCATGTATGAATCCATTTTGGTATACGCTGCTCTCTCCCGCCCTCAACCTCATGATGAAATCAAGTTAATAGTTTTTCATGTGCCAAACTATTAATCTCAACGATAATGGCCCGCAACCTACAGTTAATCATCTAACAGGAATAGGCAGACGAAGCTATCTCATTTTAGAAGCGGAGGCTGGTATTTGTCCACCCCAGATAGCATTTAACTCAGGCGTGCGTCCAGCAGATCTACTGTAGACGTTACTCCTGTCAGGGCCACCAAGATGCTTCCCATCAGTTCCTTATGTGGATAGTTTCACAATTAGCATAAGTGCTTAAAATGATCCACATATGTCTGTGTGAGTCAAAGGCTCTTGTTTGCAAGTCTTTAATGATGAGAATTAGATGGTAGGACCAAGCAAAAATACAATTATTGTGAAACCAACTACCCTTTCATGCATGTTACGCTGCCATTAAATGGTAAATTAGCATCCCCTCCCTGTACAGTATTGATTTTGTCTAGCTGTAACAAAATGTTGGCACATTTAGTTTCTCCTTAATATTTCCAGGGCTGCTCTTTTTTATTATTCTACCCTTTCTGTGCATGCCATGTTATGTGACCAGTGTTTCTCTCAGGACCTGTCACTTGGAAACTCCATTGAAAATGTAAATGCAAGTCCGTACAGAACATATTTTAGAATATGAGAAAAGAGCAAAAACACATTTGGTGTAATTGTGGGGTATTATATTGTCACCACTCACCAGTATTCCTTGAGGAGTTTTCTTTAAGGAGCCTGAAGAACTCCAAGAGAGTTGGACCACTCCAGCTGTGAAGGTCACTAGGGATGACCTGTGTTTTCTTCCCGTGCTTGTGAAGTGAGTCAGCTCACCCCGTTGTTCCCAAATTTCAATTCTCTCCCCAGAGCACCCCCTGTTCTTTGAAAAAGAACTGCAGAGTCAGGAGGTTGAGGAGGGCGAGACAGTGGTCCTCTGCTGCGAGCTCTCTAAGCCTGATGTGCCGGCGGAATGGAGGAAGGGTCGGGTGCTGCTCAGAGCTGGTGGCAAGTACGAGATGAAGCAGGACGGATGTGCGCTGCAACTGCGTATCCATGACGTCAGCCCGCAGGATAAGGGAGACTACAAGTGTGCTGCTGGAGACCAATACACCACAGCTTCAATCAGGGTGAAAGGTATACTGTAGCTCTTAATAGACCTTAACATCTAGGTGTGGGTTTACTCCTTTTTCAGATAGTTCTCCATAGACCCAATGGACCTTTATTCTCCACAAGAGGCTGTTTGTTTGTTTGGAGTACACGTGTGAGATTCCAAGACATACAGTATATCACACCATATTGCATGAACCAGTTGACTTTTACTGTTGCAGTATTGGCTTCTGTATGGATTGCTTAAAGTAAATAAATATGTCTGCAATTCTTCTGCATGTACTGCAAAGTATGTTCTGTTCTGAGAGATTTTCCCTTTCCCCCAATGTTGCTTCATGACAATTCCTTGTATTCAAATTTCTGTCATGTTGCCATAACCACAGCAATCAGAGAGGACATCAGCTCGCACACTTCTCCATTAACATAACAGACCACTAATTTCCATGTATTAGCTGCCTGCAAGTTCAGCCAACCTAAACACATGAGAGAATGTACTAATTTGTTTGAAATTGTTAGCATATTAATATCTGTACACAGTAAAACTAGAGGAGAGGTTATCCAATTTTCTATCCCTCCTGAAGTATGCAGCCAATCGCATCCATTCACTAGTCAACTCAGAACGACTTAGAGCCAAGTCTGAGGTCTGACTTGATTAATGTTGGACTCTTACAGTAAATCAGACCGACACAGCAAGACTCTGGTCAAAAGCCTCCCCATCTATAAAGTTACCACTTGCCAAGTATTATATGAATATGTTTTGTTAAAATTTTCGGCATATTGACTGATCTGATCTGCTCTGATCTGAATTGATTCCCCAGAGCACCCCCTGTTCTTCCAGGAAGAGCTGCAGAGCCAGGAAGTAGATGAGGGCGAGACGGTCCTCCTGTGCTGTGAGCTCTCTAAGCCTGGCGTGCCAGTGGAATGGAGGAAGGGTCGAGTGCTGCTGAGGTCTGGTGGCAAGTACAAGATAAAACAGGATGAATGTGAGCTGCAGCTGCGTATCCAGGACGTCAGTGCTCAGGATAATGGAGACTACACATGCTCCGCTGGAGACCAGCAGACCAAAGCCACTGTAACAGTTAAAGGTAAAACTAATTTCTCAACTTATTTGTGTGTGTGTGTGTCTGTGTGTATGAACATGGGCAGCACATTTCACTGGAACTGGTTTAGTTTCTGGTCAAAATAATTTGGGACCTTGGTAATTCACCAAAAGTTTCCTGAATCTCAATAGGCTTTGCGGTAACTGTGAGTAGTGGTGGCACAGTAATATAACTATGGATGTCCTCTAATCAGAAAACTTCATGTAGTTGCTTATCTCCTGTGTGTTTTCTTTTTTTTTAAGAGTACCCCCTCTTCTTCCACAAAGAGCTGGAGAGCCTAGAGGCAAAGGAAGGTGAAACAATCTTCTTGAACTGTGAACTCTCTAAGCCTGAAGTGCCAGTGCAGTGGAGGAAGGGCCGAGTTTTACTAAGGCCTGGTGGCAAGTATGAGATGAAGCACACTGATTGTGAGCTGCAGCTGTGTATCCATGATGTCAGCACCCAGGATAAGGGAGAATACACATGCTCTACTGGGGATCAGCAGACTACAGCCTTTGTGACAGTAAAAGGTACAGTAATGTAAAACATCACACAATGGTATAAAATAAATATTGTAACCAAGTATATAATTGTTAATGCTGTGGTTTTTTTTCTTTCTTCTTTCTTTTCGGGTGTATATTTTTATAGGTTCAAGTGATATACAGTATTTAGGTTATATCCTTAATCCGATATCTACACAACAGTGTATTTATTCAGAGCGGAGATTACAAGCTTATGGAATGTAAATGCTTCATGTTGATGTAGCGTTCTCTGTTTTTGCAGAGGTGCCTCTGGTCTTCCACAAAGAGCTCCAAAATCAAGAGGCAGAGGAGGGTGACACTCTCATTTTGTACTGTGAACTCTCTAAACCTGGAGTCACTGCACAGTGGAAGAAGGAAAATGCTCCTCTGAGGTCTGGTTTGAAGTATGAAATCAAACAAAATGGCTGTCAGCTAGAGCTACGAATCATTAATATTAACCCCCAGGATAAAGGGTGCTACGCATGTTCTGCTGGTACTGTTCAAACCACAGCGTCTGTAGCAGTGAAAGATGTCAGGCCTGTTCCTAAAGATGAGCCAAAACCTAAACCAGATACAGTTAAGCCTGTTGCACCCCCTGCTAAACCTGTGACTAAGGCAGGGAAAGCAGACCTGGAAAAGGAGACAGTGGTAAAGCAGCCTGATAGGGATGTCAGTGATGAGAAAAATGTGGATAAAGATCTCAGGAAGAAAACATTAACAAGGCAAAAAGTGGAAGATGACAGCGTGTCCAAGATTGAAGAGAGTAACTATGCCAAAGAGGAACCGACAGAACCAGTCCCTAAAGTGGTCTCAAGATCTGTTGGGCAGCAGAGGCAAGGTTCTGTCAGCATTCAAGATGAAGGCCCACGGGAGGCCGTCCTACCAAAAGAAGCGATGAAAGAACCCATCAAAGGGACCGCCAAAGAGCCCATCAGAGAGACCGTCAAAGAGCCTGCCAAAGAGACCGCCAAAGAGCCCGTCAAAGAGACCGCCAAAGAGCCCGCCAAAGAGCCCGCCAAAGAGACCGTCAAAGGGACCGCCAAAGAGCCCGTCCAAGAGACCGCCAAAGAGCCCGCCAAAGAGCCCGCCAAAGAGCCCGTCAAAGAGACCGTCAAAGGGACCGCCAAAGAGCCCGTCCAAGAGACCGTCAAAGGGACCGCCAAAGAGTCAGTCAAAGAGACCGTCAAAGAGACCGTCAAAGGGACCGTCAAAGAGACCGTCAAAGAGACCGTCAAAGGGACCGCCAAAGAGCCCGTCAAAGAGACCGTCAAAGAGACCATCAAAGAGACCATCAAAGAGACCGACAAAGGTGCAGAACAGCTGCCTGTTCCTCCAAAAAGGAGAAGAAGTCTCAGACCTACAGAGGTTAAACATGAAGAGACGACAAAAAGCAAAGAAAGCATTCATAGTCCTGTTGAAGTCACTACAGACACTGCTGCAATTCAGAAAAACAAAGGAGTGGTAAGCTCATCTGCAGACAAAAAAGATGAAATAACTGTCTCTCCTCAGGAAAGCAAGGCACACATCAAGAGCCCTACTGAAGTCACCAAGGAACCCAGGAAAAGTGAGGAACCCACCAGAGAAATCACTGTCACTAAAGAAAGTGCCGTTTCCCTCCAAACCAATGAAGCATCAGTCAAAGCTGCTAAAAAGGGTACAGAGGAAATCACCGCCCCAGTTCGGAGAAGAAAGATGTCTGGACAGATATCACAAGAAGGCCCAGGAGAAACTCATGTTGCTCTCATCCAGAAAAATGTGGAACCTAACAAAGCTGCAGCAAAAACTTCAGAGGAATACAATGCTGCTATACAGAAGAAAGATGAATCTAATAAGACTTTAAGAAGACCTTCAGAAGGACAAATACCTGCTGTTCAGAAGAACAATGAACCAGTTAAAACTGCTACAGAAGTGTCAGAAGTGCCAACTGTTCCTGTTCGAAAGAACAAAGTATCGATTAAAGCAGCAGCAGCACCCCCTGAACAACCTGCTGCTCTTGTAGAGACAGACAAAAAAGCCATAACTTCCAAACAGTCTGTGGATGTAGAACCCACTGTCCAGAAAAACAAAGAACCCGTCAAAATATCAACAAAAGATACAGTGGAATCCACTGTTCCTGTTCATAAGAATGGAGAACCTGTCAAACTTGCTCCAGCAACAAAGGATGAATCTGCCATTACTGCACAGAAAAACAAAGAACCCAGTAAAATTGCAACCAGACATGCAGAGGAATCCATTGTTTCTTTGCAGAAGAATGGAGAACCCGTCAAGCTTGAAACAATGCCTAAAGAAGATTCCATTATTCCTATGCAGGAGAACAAAGAACCAACCAAAACAGGAGCAAGACATCCAGAGGAACCCATTGTTTCTGTACAGAAGAATGGTGAACCCATCAAGACACCTGTGCAGCAGAACGATGAAGCAATCAAAGCTGCAGCATCACCTGCAGAGGGATCCATTAGTCCTATCCAGAAAAACAAAGAAACAATCAAAATCGCACAGCAAACTCCAGAGGAGTCTAAACCTTCTGTTCAGACAGACAAACAACCCATTCTAATTTCAGCAGGACACAAAGAGGAAGCTATTATTTCTGAGGAGCAATTGATTGAGCTTGAAGAACAAAAAGAGTCAAGCATAGACATAAGTGTAGAGGAGGAACCAGAGATGCTGGAAGCAGCCATCAAGATCCAAGCAGCGTTCAAAGGCTACAAAACTCGCAAGGATATGCGGCCTGTCTTCAAAGAAGTGTTCAAGAACCAAAATGTGGCGTTAAATGGCACTATTCATCTTCAGTGTATTGTAGAGGGTAAGCCCAATACAGTGCAATGGTTGAAAGATGGTCAGGAGATCAGATCAAGCATACGCTTCCATATCAAGAGGCAAGATGATGGTTCCTGCTCACTGATAGTTGACAAAGTAACTCAGAAGGACACAGGAGTATACACATGTGAAGCAATAAACAAGTTTGGAACTGTAAGCTACAATGGAAATGTAACAGTAGAGACCTCTCCAAGGCCTATTCAACAAGCTCCAGTAAAACCACCTACTGCTTTAGTTCCTGAAATTGGAACCGAATCGGAACCAGAACTTGTATCGGAACCTTTAAGACTAGAAGGAGGATCCTTGCGGCAGGTGTATGATCTCCCAAAGGTTGAGCAATATGTTGGAGCCAAAGAGAAACGCAGAAGTCTTATTTCATCAAGCTCTGGTAAGTTCACATTCAGCAATATCAATTTTCTAGTTAGACTGGGTAAACCCAGCCTGATGTGACGGCGATAGGCTACGTGCACAAAAGGTTTGTTTCCGGCATGTTTGTTTCGGTAGAGCCATGTGTGCCACTATTGTTAATGTAATTAGTGTCTTCACAGAATCGGTTGGATGTTGTACCTAGTGAATCAGCACGTTGTGATAAAGAAGGGTTTATCCATGTGTTAAAATTGTTATTCAAATAAGATATTCAGTGTCGGTGTGAAGATGTAACTTTTTTTGTAACTTTGTAACTTGTAACTTTCTTGAATAGGCCTAATTAATATAAAGTACTGTAATGTGTAATGGATGTGTGTATGTATGTACAGTATGTGTATGTATGTCGATGCAAGTTCAAATTGTCTCTGAACTCATTTGTTCTATTTTCCCTAGTGTCTTGTGCCTCTGATTATGACACAGCACCAGATGGGGCAGAATCTCTGTCTGACTTTGGGTCCAGAGACTTCCCAACAAAGTAAGAAAGCAATAAACAAATCTGTTGTACCTGACTTTAATATAAACTACTTAACACGTCACACTGACACTTATATTAACAGAGAAAAAGAGTTGAAGAAAGCACCATCAGGCAGTGAGCTGCCAGAAACTACTGAGGAGCTTCCAAGCATCGATCTTCAACCCCTAAAGCCTTCCTCACAGCTTCAAGTCCAGGGTTAGTAAACCCCCTTTGGCTTCTGAATGTATAACTAATAATTTCTGAGCATATTCAATTGTTTTGTTTTGCAAAAATAAGCAAAACTGTTCACACATTAAAAAACAACAATAATGGAAACATGGCTTTTATCCGAAATAGGATCACAGTATTGTAAATGTTTTTTTTCATGTGGGGTTGATTTGAAATGAAACACCTTTCCTTCCGTGGTACTAGCTCAGTTAGCACACCAACGATGTAAAGCAAGCTATCACTAGTTCTATATGTAGAAGGGTAAGACAACAATAAAAGTGGAATATGATTGTTTTTAATAATGAGATTACATATCTCGATCTTATGACATAAATGTTGGAAGAATATTTTGTTAAATTGATGTTATTGTCAGAAATGTCCTGTCTTGCACCATGCCACAAGAATCATTCATTACACTTCCCTACATGCCTGTAAATCCTTCATGTTGGTGTATTCTCATCAGGTGGTATCGCTGTGAGTAGGACCCCCTCTCCAAAATACTCACCTTCCCATAAGCCATCTGCCAATGAGTCCCTCTCAGAATCCGATGGAGAGGAAGACAGAGGAGAGGTACAGTTGAATAACTCAAGTCAGGGGCGCTGCTAAACATTTTTTCTTTTTTTTGGTCCTCAAATCATGTAATATTTGGCCCTCCCAATAATAATATTGATCCTTTAGTTGTATGGGCACCCCCATCCCCTTCATCCCCCCATTATGCTTTCCTTGACGTACATCATTATTTATTAGTATTAAACATTATCAAGTGGTTATACTGTCCATTTTGCTATTTGTATACTGTAATACTGATTCATCATTTGTATCAATGTTGTGCAGATATTTGATATCTATGTGGCCAAATGTGATTGCAACCCCACTGGGGGTCACAAGGAGACCTTTGTGCTGAAAGAGGGGCAGTATGTGGAGGTGCTGGACTCTGTGCATCCTACACGTTGGTTGGTGCGCACCAAACCGACCAAAATCACTCAAGCTCGCCAAGGCTGGGTGTCACCAGCATACCTGGAAAAGAGAGGAAGGGTATGATGGAGACTCACTCACACTCACTTTTTTGAATTTGCTTTATTGTATATTTTTCATGCTTTAATGATTGAATTGGTATATTTATGTTGATTAACTTTGATTGAACACAGCACAGTATGAACACTGTAAGACTTTTAAAAAAAGTCAGCGCTTTGAATTATTTGCTAAATCATTAGGGACGCTTTCAGAAACAGTCGTGTCATGGTTTTTGATCATGTGTGGTAAAAAATTAAAATGACTGGTACTGGTACAAAATGGCAATTACTAGTACTTAATTACTGGAAAACTACTGTTTTTCTACAGGAGCCATTTTCAATGTTATTAGAGCCACAGATGTATGAGAAAGCGGGAAAGGAACCCACCAAGGATGAATTTAAGAACACTGTGAGGTGAGTGTGAAAATAATATGTGAAACACATGTATAACTATACGTACAGTATATCACTGTATGATTTGTTGTGGGAACTCAGATTGAATTGCTTTCCTAGTATTTGCTTAGAAGATTCTTATCTGGCATATCGAACACATTCGTCATCCCTCACACCTAAATTTACATACCATCAGAACATTTTCTTAAATGATTTTAAAAGTATTTACGTTACACCCAAAACTAAAGCTTCTCTTCCCTTGTCTTGGTATGCATGATCTCTGCCAAGGTCTGTATTTGTTATCTGAGTTATAGCTTTGGGTGGACAAGCTAAGAACATTATAATTGCTGATCAATAGCATTCTCATGCCAGTAGTTAGGAGACCATGGTAGCCTAACATACTTTGTATAGCTTTGGGAGTCCTTGATCTGGTCTGTTACTTTGCGAACAAACACTAAGTAATTTTACATGACAGTAAGTATGTGACTGGTGTGATATGGAAAACCTTGTACTGGGCTGCTCTCTAGTGACAAGAAAGCACATACTCCCACCCTGCTCCTCCCACACACACACACACACACACACACACACACACACACACACACAGATGCACACATATACACAAAAACAAACACATACCATGCACACACTCATTTACATACACAAATGAGGTTGATGGAGTAGGAAATGAAGACAAATTGACCAGCGTGATTTGCTTTTCCGGAGAGAATGTGCAGAACTCAGATTCTGTTGCACTCTGCGGTACATCTAGTTATCTCCAGTGTGATGTTGAAAATCCTGTGAGCCCTGTGTGATGTGTATGTGATCCCTGTAGTGAGCTGATCCAGGGTCTTCTCAGTGGAGAGGAAGAGTTTGTGAGGGAGCTGAGTTTCTTCGTGTCCCACCATCTGCGCTTCATAGAGACCAGCTCCAAGGTGCCTCTCACCATTTTCAGCCAGAAGGAGTACATGTTCCGCAATATCAAAGAGATCACAAACTTCCATGAAAGGTAATGCATGTTATTTATTGTGATTTTCAGTTTTCACTTTGTTGTCGTTCCTGGTGTCAACGAGAATTGTTGTTAAGATTGGAATGATGGATGGAAAGTGTTCCATCAAGAGCCAGAATGTTCCCCAGTGTCTTCATGGATGAAAGGTTTAAGGCCGCATAACCTGAAACTTAGCCTAACCAATCAAAGAATTACACTGGTGCTTACTTCAGGATCTTTGTAATGTGCACAAAACTATCTCCTACGTGGTGCCACGGGGTATTTGTTATTGTGAAACTTCAAAAAATCGTGTACCACAGAGATTTGTCAAATCCCCTCTCTGGCTTGCTTCTCCCTGCATTTTTGTGAGCTCAGGCTAAAACATGTCTTCAGTTAAGTCTCTCTTCCTCTCATGTGTTTGGTGCTTGGATTCTTATGCACACTGCTAGCACACACTGGACATTAAGCCCACCGTCAGCTAAGATGGAGAGTAGTCCGCCTGCACTGTCACATGCATATGCAACCACTTCAGCAGTGGATAGACACACAGGACTATACTAATTTATTCATTTATTAATATAGCATTTGCTTGATTTGTCCTGTTGTGATTAATGGGGTACTGTATGCCTGATGTCCCCCATAGGTCAGTTCTTCCTAAGCTGATGGAATGTTCCACAGACGATGATGTGGCTATGTGCTTTGTGAGCCAAGCGTCCGACTTTGAGAAGTACCTTCAGTACATTGTGGGCCAGTCCCAAGCTGAGGCCTGCCTCAATGAAAAGAACACCCAGCACTTCTTCCAGGTAGCGTGAACAGAACACCATTTATTCTATAATGTACATTTATTAATCTGTAAGATGATTGTCTTAAAAACCAATGCTTGGCCAATTAAAACTGATTAAAACTGATGAGCATTTTGTGCAATGGTCATATTATTTGCGGAAGAAGTCAACCTAGGCCTATGATGTTTTCTGTTTCTCTTTTTTGTGAAACTCCAGAAGTACCAAGAGACTGAGTTGGCACGACGACATACCGAGGTGCTAAGTGTCAGCACTTATTTGCAGAGGCCACTGGAGAGGATAGAGATGTACAAGTCCCTGCTGAAGGTTTGCTTTCATTAGGGAGAGAGCACTTTGACCATTTTGAGCATCATCAAAGACCAGATTTCAGATGATACATCCTGAACTCATGCACCTCACATTTGACACAGCTGTTTGGTAGATTTCCATTAATTGTGTCAAATTTAGTTAAACGGCTAAGTATCAGATTCGTTTCAGTTTCCACAGAGAGCGTGAAACTTGGCACAAAGTTTACTACTAACTGCACTTTTGGTTTTTAATTCACTTGGGGCATTAGTATCCTTGTGCTGTGTCAAATTTTGTGCTTTCTGAATTCTTGCCTAAACTGCTGCACTAATTATATTGTTGAATCATAAGCACACAATTATACTACAATTATTATATTACTTATAGGAGCTCATAAGGAACAAGGCCAAGTTTAAGCGAAGCTGCTGTCTGCTGGAGGACGCGTTCTCTGTGGTGTCCAGTCTGCCCTGGCGTGCTGAGAACATGGAACAGGTGGCCATGATAGAGAATTACCCCGCCCCACTCAGTGGACTCGGAGAACCCATCCGTCAGGTAGTGATGGGTGGATGGATGAATTGATAAATGGATGGATGGATGGATGGATGGATGGTTTGATTCCACACAACACAGTTTTGTCCACAGTTTTTGTCAATGAAAAATGAAGACGTATAATGATGACGCTAGGAACTAGGAAGTCATTCTAAATACAGCTCTGTATTTCAACTCTTTTCATGTTTTTTTTAATGTTTTAAATGTTTTTGGAACATTTCAACACACACAGAATACTGAAGAGCAGTTGCCAACAGTCATGCCTCAGTTATACATGCCATTCTTGTATTCTTAGAGTCATTTACATTTTTGTTGACAGTGTCTTTCAAATAGTATCTAGAAAATTAGCATTTTGCTATATGCCACTGAGAAGAATATTTTACCAAAGCCACACACTGTGTGACTGCAGTGTAGGCTAATCAAGGTTTTATTATTGTGGATGTAACTGGATTTTGCACAGCAAAGAAAATGCACATAATCGCCTTTCAACAAGTGCTGTTTAAAATTGGATTCAGAGTCTTTGTTTTATTCGGTCTCTTTTTCATCACAACAGGGTCCATTTACAGTGTGGGAGGAGTCACCTGGAACCAAGCTATCATTCCGCGGGCAACAACGTCACGTCTTCCTCTTCAAAGACTGCGTCATCTTCTGCAAGCTCAAGAAAGACCCTGACACACACGGCGACACCTACATATTCAAAAACAAGATGAAGGTATAAGGGGATAAGAGCCCACTGGATATACACAGCTATCTACATGTACAATGTTGATTTGAAATGCTTAGCTTACAAAATATGAAGTTTACAGTCTGAACTTTACATTCCTCAGGCTAAAAGAGGCTCTGAGCAGCAGAGCAGACTGATTTAGGAGCCATTTCCTGGCAGCTATTAAACATGACAGGCATTAATGTAGACAAAGATTTTTTCTAGTTGTATCTCAGTATGAGTTTTTGGAGTATGACCATTGGTGTGTGTGTGTGTGTGTGTGTGTGTGTGTGTGTGTGTGTGTGTGTGTGTGTGTGTGTGTGTGTGTGTGTGTGTGTATGTGCGTGTGCTTAGCTGGGTGATATTGAAGTGAAGGAGTCTGTGGAGGGAGACGAGCGGGCCTGGGGTTTATGGCACGAGCACCGCGGCACCGTGCGCAAGATCACCCTGCAGTCGCGCTCCGTCCTCCTCAAACTGTCCTGGCTCAAGGACCTCAGAGAGCTGCGCCAGTGCAGCTGCCTCCCCTCGCGCTGTGAGTCACTTCTCATTGTGCTCAGCTCGGGCTCACGGTACCAAACATGCCATGTGCAATGATGTCCCGTCTTAATGCATTATCTTGTTATGGCAGTTGCATCAGGAATATAAAACTAATTCTGTTTTAGAGTAGACCAGTCATGTTCCTTTGGGCCATGGCATTCTGAGAGCTTGTATAATCAGTTGTGACTATATGTTTGATCAGGCGCACCTCACTTTGACCTACTACTGGGCGACTGCACCACCAAACTCGGGCAGACAGTCAAATTGTCCTGCAAGGTCACGGGATCTCCCAGACCGGAGGTCACTTGGTACAAAGGTAATTATGAGCCACAAACATTGCCCGTATCCTCCCTCAAATTGAGACATGTCAATATTCTTGGCATTTAAAGTGTATTGAGTTAATCTACAGTATGGCCTTTCAATTTGAATTGAATATATATGTTTTGCTTTTTTTTCCCATACAAAGAGTAGTGCAGCTCGTTGACCTTTGGGTTTAATCAGAGAGGGTTAAAGCGGAGCGAGAGGCGCAAACGTTTGATCATTTCCGCGTTCTGTCTTCGCAAAGGGGAGGGGGGCTAAATCCCCCTTTAAGCAGACCTGTTAACATTCGAACTGAACTGCTTGCCAATCTGACAGAGATCGATATCCCACTATGACGTCTTTGCGACACGCCTCTTAAAGCAGACAGGAACTGTTTTAATTTTTCTTCCATAGAGATGCATTATGTTGCTCTATCTTGTCAGTAGTTAAGGATCTTTGGGTTTAATCTGTGTGGTGTTTTGTGTGGTGGACATGTCCGTAGATGGTCAGGCCGTGGAGGTGGATGAGCAGCACATGGTCTCTGAGAGCAACACGGGCTCCTGCTGTCTGGTGCTGACCGGGGTGAGCATGGAGGACTCGGGCCAGTACATGTGCTACGCCACCAGCTGCATGGGCAATGCCAGCGCCCTGGCAAAGATCGTGGTGGATGGTGAGCTTTAACACGAAACAGAGCAACACAAAACAACTCACATTTCCATAGCGCTCCATCATAGAACCCAAAGCGCTGAAGGGGGAACCTCACTAACCACCATCAAAACAAAACATGGTCTCTTTGTATGCCAAATGTACACTTTACATGTATAAACAAAATGCTAAAAACGTTTGATATCTGTGAGAAATCTTCTGCCGTAATCTTCTGTGGGCACAGTTACTGCTCATGCATGCACATAATGCACGCAGCAAACATTTTGGAAATGAATACAGAATGTCTGTGTGTTTTGTATTGCAGTGCCTCCTAGCTTCAAGATTAAACTTCAGAATGTTCAGCTAGACATTGGGAAGGATGTCCAGTTCCAGTGTTCTACACTATGCACTCCTTTACCCAGAATCAGGTATTTAATTGCATTGAGAAAATGAAGGGATATTAAGCTCAAGGATTTTTATATTCTTGAAGTAAATCACAACTGTCATTATTTTCTAGACTTTGTCCAGTGCTTTTTGTGTGTGTGGCCTTTTATTCTTGCAGTAAAATAATAACCTCCCTCTGCTTCACTAATAATGTGCTACAGATCAGAACTGCAGATTTCAGAATACAATTTTAGAACTTTTGAGATAGTTAAGATTATATGAATGTTTGGTTTTATTAGGTGGTTCAAAAACAGTAAACTCTTGGAGAACCAGAAGAAGTACCAGATTGACTGTGACGCCCAGACTGGAGTGCTCACACTGACCATAAAGAGGGCTGGAAAGGTAGACCTGGGTCTTTACGAGTGTGAGGTATGGACGGACACATCTGTTTTTCATTGTCATTTACTTATTTGGTCAATGTGACTTTTGTTACAAATATTTTTTGCGTGTATGACTTATGCTGTGTGATTGTTCTCCTTCCTTTTGCCTGCCAAAGCTGTGGAATAAGATCGGAAGTGCCAAGTGCAAAGCTGAACTTTGCCGTCCGCCCGCTACTCCCACGGAACCTGTCCCAGAGAAAGCCCAACCAGTCTCTGCCAAAGGTAGGAGAGGAGCATAGAGTCAAGGTAAAATTTAATGCTGACGCAGTCCAACCAGTGGTCCCTGAAGTGCAACTGGCACAACTGGTAGATTCCCAGTAAGCACACAAAGGCTTCTAGCGAGAATGTGTATTTGTGCTTAAGTGACTAGAGTCTACTAAATTACATTAGATTAAGTATGAGCAGAAGTCTTAAGGACATTACACAAATAACTACATGACCTGCAGAGAGGTCAGAGATTTAAGATAGTTCACATTCATTGCAACACCAGAAAGAGTAGAAATATCAGCACTGAAGCCAGAGTGGAGCAATGAACACTCAGATGGTTTTCCAAACCCTCCAAGCGGACTCGACTGAACACATGCCAATGTCACCCTTCAGCCCATTTTTTATCCCAGGCAAGTTTTTTTGCAACACCAGGAAGAGTAAAAGCAGGCCGCACTGAAAGCCAGCCTGAAAGCAAGGAGCGTTCAGAGGACTCGACTGAGCACATGCCACGTCACCCTTCAAACCCATATTTTACCCACATGTCCTTTCCACCCTGTCCGCCTCCTCCACCATCGCGTGAGATACGTAAGAGATCCTGGCGGTTGTCTGTCATGACTCAGTTTCCTTCCCATCCCACCTTTCTAACCCCTGTTTTGTGAAAACCATAAACGCCGAAAACAACAGTGTCCGCCTTTCCGAACACTGAAAACATTTATTTCATTACTAATTAATGAAAGAAACCTCCATTTATTTTTTAAGTTGTTTTTGCCTTGCTACTTTTCCTTTTGTTTCCCACTCAAACGTCCAATTTCTGGATCAGGAATTGGACTCTATCGAGTCATTTTCCCTCAACGTGGCTGACCATGGTTGGATTTCCAAAAGCTTTTCATATTTTCCACAAACAGTCCATCACTCATTTATAGTAAATCATTTAGTGGAAGGTCTTCATTAGATCTTTATCATCATCATAACTGTTTCTCTTTGAATCTCATAATAGTCTCATCTCATTCTAGTATTTCACAAGGACATGAATGTCATTCAGTCCAAACAACCAAGTCACTTCTGTGTAGTTCAGAATGTATGTACTTGTGTCCATTGTACTGTGTTCATATTCATGCATGTAAACAGATTGTGCCCATGTCTCAGATAACGCTCCAGATAGGAGTTGACTCAGAAGCTGATCCAGGTCAGTTTTGGGCCGAAGCAGCACTAGAATCAACTGCTATCTGGATCACCATGTTTTCAAAAAAATCTCCATACTCCATTACATCAGAGTATGCCATGACTGTGCCATCATTCATCGGTTCCTCTCAAGAGCCAGGCGATACACTTATGCCTGATAAGTGGTTCATCAGTAGCTTTTGGACGCCTGTCAATCATGTGAACACCCTCTCACATGCACCCACCCTCTCTCTAATATCATGCCTCTTCATCCTACTTCCTTCCTCTTTTAGTCCCAGAACAGGAGACTAAAGGGCCAAACCAAGTCATCCTCATGTAAGTGTGTCATCCTGTCACGCAGTAGGCCTACACACACACACTCACACACACACACGCACGCACAGTCACACACACACCTGGTGCATGCTGTATGTGTCGTCCTGTCCCAAACTGGTGCATGTCCACCACCACATGTCCATATGTCCACATACCCTCTCTGTCTCACCCTACCCAAATGAGCTGGCCATGTGCTTGGACTCGAGCTGGACCCTACTGGGCCTCCCCTAAAAAAAGGTCTTGCGCCTGGCCCCTCTCACAGTGATTAAAGCAAAAGGCAGTTTAATGTGTGTGACTTCTTGCTGACGTTACTTGTGCCTCGTGACTCATGCTTTGCCTTGAGCCTGTATCACCAAAGGTAAGTCTGCCCTTTCCTATTTTAACTCTGCTAAAGGATTATACCAGGAGGTTATGGTGTTTATGACGGGTAGCTGTCTGTCAAGCTAAAATACAATTTTGAAATGTGTGTAGGGTATTGGGGAAGGTTGTGACTTTGTATTTCTTGAGTGACAGTTGCAATGTTGTAATCCATTGATCGTTCATGACATTTGCGTAATTGCTATAAGGGGGGGAAAAAGTGGTCAGGAGTCTTAAAAATCACTTAAAAGTATGAAGTGGTCCTTTCTTTAGCTGCCACCAATATTAGGTGGTCAGTCATCATGTCTGATCCTGTAGAACCAGAGCCAGAATCCGACACCTGGTCCGGCTCCCTGGTGAAGAACTGGTTCCAGATGGACTTGACCCCCTCTGGCATCTGCAAAATGCTCTTCCAGCCCGGCTACGCTGAACCGTGAGTGTGTGGACGGAGAAGGGAGGGGTTTTTTTTTCTACACTTTTTACCACTTTTTACCGTCATTAGAAAACAATGTGCCTCGAAGTCTCGAATGATTTTGAATGTGAATTTGATATTGACTTCACCATGAAACTTGGTATGTAAAGTCAGGTGTCTTAGTGGCTAGATCTTGAGAGGACTTATGAAACAGCACCTGTTTGCTTCTCCGTTGTCTTTGCAGAGCTACTGCAACCACTGGGGGAGCTGGGCCCAAGCAGAAGAAGGACATGGCTCCGAAGAAGCCTGAAGCAGTGCTAAAAAAGGCTGACAGTGTGTCTAAAAAGCCTGCAACAGCTGCTGTGACGGTTGCTGTCGCCGAAGAAGAAGAGGAAATAGAGACAGGTATGTGCTTTACGTGTGTCTCTCTGCGCAGGATATGGTTTCGTGGTCTTAGTGTTTTGTTAGGTTAATGGAGATGCTGTTGTTTCTTCTCAGATCCACCCTCCATCCAGGTTCCCATAGAGGATCAGTGTGTGAAACTCGGACAGCCTGTCAGTTTCACTACCATCATTACAGGACAGCCTCAACCGGAGATTTACTGGCTTAAGGTGCAGAACTAGAACCGTTTAGAACCATTTTCATTCCTATACACAACATATTAGCAAAAAATATGGCATTATCTAGACCATACATAATCATACCACTTTAGCAATATGACCATACATATGTGCACAATTTTGCTGCACAAGTTCACGTGATCTATAGATATATAATATAACCATTTTTATGATGGGGTTAGTAACTAATGATCTGCCTTGATTCTGCATAAAATATTTTCTCTCTATCCCTTCTGATGGTCTTTTGCCTGTCAGAAGTCATATCAGTGTACTGATCATGCTCTTTGGTTCTGAAGGATGGAATGGAGGTGCTGCCCACTGAGAACGTGGAGATGGTGTTCTTCGGGGCGCGGAGCTCTCTGAACGTGTTTAGTGTGACGCAGGAGGACTGTGGCACTTACACCTGCGAGGCGGAGAACAGTACGGGCCTGGTGGACTGCCATGCCCAGCTTACGCTGGAGTCAGAGGGTACGGCTATTGTCTATTTACTGGACGGTTACTGGAGATCACTCAATTTACTTTAAAGTGTCTGTATTTGTCCAACAATAAATGTAAACTTGTAAAACTAGACTCGGTCACCTGCATGCAAATGTTGTGTTCGAAGAAGGGGAAAAGACTTTCTAAAGTTACTGCAAAGGGCTATGCAGACTTATTGTGCCTGAAATTAAGTAAAACGACAATAAAAAATACTATTACATTCTTGTAATACTGTCCAACTCTCTTCAGTCCCAGAGGTGGCAACACTGGAGGCGACAGAGGTGGAATTGGGCAGAAGAAAGCTGCTCTCGGTCTATGAAGTCCATGATGAGATAGGAAGGCAAGTGCATTAACGTCACGTCTATATAATGTGTTTTGGCCCCACGTTGCTTATCAATCAATGTACAGTGTTCTTATTATTAAAGCATATTTTGGATTTGGGGTTAGGGGTAGGAGCTCATCTAGTGTTCTGGCCAGCAGCGGACAATAACATACTTTACATTATATCACAAGCACATTCTATAGTATTCCTTAAATACTCTATAATAATCACAGATTAATGGGGGTTACTTCAGAGCTGTACTTATATATTCTGTGTCTTTGGTTCAGGGGCACGTTTGGGGTGGTAAAGAAAGTGACTCACCGAGCGACAGGAGAGCCCTTTGCTGCCAAGTTCTTGCCTCTGAAGAGCAGCACAAGAACCAGGGCCTTTCAGGAGAGGGACTTACTGTCTCGCATTGCCCACCCCAGAGTGGCCTGCCTCCTGGACTTCTTCGTTACACGACGCACTTTGCTTCTGGTTACAGAAATGTACATAAAAAAAATTGCTATTTTTTTACATATGCAGTTCAGGACTATGTCAGAACAGTGGTATGGTGAATAATATGACAGTTCATGTGTGTGTGTGTGTGTGTGTGTGTGTATTTAAGTTAATTTGTTTTTACTTACAGGTGTTCTTCTCAGGCACTTCTTGATCATTTATTGATGAAAGGGTCTGTAAAGGAAACAGAGGTATGGTCATTCACCATTCATTTTTTTTGTTTTATAATGTAGCCTACAGTATATATTTTGCTTGGTGAGTTTATATTCATGATGATCATATTTACTTGTGTGTAATAGGTTCAGATGTTTATTCAGCAAGTTCTGGAGGGCATTGCTCATATTCACAGTCTAAACATCCTGCATTTGGATATTAAAGTGAGTTTTATTGTGTTGTATTACTGCATTATCAAAATGACTGTGTTTCAAAACAGAAAATAAACATGATGTAAACATACACCACTATATGAAAAACAGCCAATTTCATACCCCCTCAAGTCATATTCACCCTTTTGTCATTCCCATTCCAGACTGACAACATCCTGATGATATCTCCAGCCAGAGAAGAGGTGAAGATCATTGACTTTGGATTCTGCCAGGAGATAGACTCATCCAGGCATCAGTACAGCAAGTTTGGAACTCCTGAGTTTGTGGCTCCAGAAGTTGTCCACCAGGAACCTGTGACAACAGGAACCGACATTTGGTAAAATGATCTGTTTTACTGAGTTACAGTACAACTAGGTTATTGCATAAGGCCAAGCAAGCAATTCTTTATGCCACAAATAATGAAATGGAATTTCTCTCTTCTAGGGCTCTGGGTGTTGTGGCTTACTTATGGTGAGTGCAAATCAATGGAAGTATGTGAATACACCCACATGCTCTTCTCTAATGACTCAATTGAGGTCGGGAGCATGGTGTTAGTGGTGGAGCAGTCTCTGGTAGTAGTGGTGTGATGTGTGCTGTGTCTTGTCATGTCTATGCAGTCTGACGTGCCATTGCCCGTTCTTCGGAGAGAACGATCGGGCCACCCTCATGAAAGTTGCCGAGGGAACACTGTTTTGGGACACCCCTGAGGTGACATGCAGGAGTCCGGAGGCCCAGGATTTCCTTCGCAAAGTGCTCCATCCACTTCCAGAGTAAGTCCAAGACTCCTTGTTGACAATGTGTGTGTGTGTGTGTGTGTGTGTGTGTGCGTGCGTGCGTGCGTGCGTGCGTGCGTGCGTGCGTGTATGGGGGGAGCGTGTTTGGTTTGTGTTCATTATGTCTTATTAATTCTGAAAGCTATGCTAACTTTTCTTAGCTACAATATCTACAATGGACAAAATAAGATGCGTTTTTTCTTCCCAGAATGCGACCATCAGCCTTTGAATGCTTGTCTCACGAGTGGTTTCTGGTAAGTGACTGCCTTGGCCATAGTGTGCTCTTTTGACAAACCCATCACTGCTACTCTGAACACGTATGTTACTGGGTTACAGGGTCAGAGTGCTGAGGAGGAGCCTGGAGACATAAACACAAAGAACCTGAGATCTTTCATCTCCAGGAGGAAGTGGCAGGTAAGGCAGAGACCCCATAACTCCGGATCTCCAATACCTAAACTTCCTCTGTGAGTTAAGTGAAGTTAAGTGAAGTTAAGTTAAGTTATACTTTATTAGTCCTGTAGGGACATTTTGTTCTTTACACTTTACCCATCCGTGCGTAGTGTACACACATACAAACACACACACAATCGGAGTCGGAGCAGTGCTACACTATGTATGTGTGCTACACTAGTAGCACACATACACTTCTGGTGCAGTGGGCAGCCCTTAATACGGCACCCGGGGAGCACACAGGGAGCTACAGTACGTCTGTCTCATCACTATATGCTATATTCATCTACATCCCAAAAGTGACTCGAGTCCGTTTTTTTATGGTCTCGGACTTGTCTCGGACTCGCTGGTATCTGACTTGGACTTGTCTCGGTCTCGGCCACTGGTCTTGCCAAATATGGTTCTTGGTCTTGACCGAGTCCAGGCATCTTTCTTATGTTATAATATCCAAGGGAAGTAGGAGTACACTCTGTAATACTGGTCATTCTTGTCTTTGTCTAGAGTGAAGCTATTGTAATTTAGTTGCTCAAATGCTCAGTACTAGTACCTAGCAGTGGTAATAGTAGTGGATTGGTGTTTGTATCAGTTGTACTGTAACTAAGGTATCAGCTTATATCATTTTCTTTAAATTAGATTATATGATATTAAGGGGAATGGTTATACTTACAAATCCTGGGTGGGTATTTAGATCAGCAAAATTAATAATAACCCAAAATTATTGTCTTTATACTGTCATGCATGCAAGTTGTTTTTTTCTGTCCTGGACTCGGTCTTGACTCAGACTTGAGTCTTTTGGACTCGGTCTGTCTTGGACTTGAACCTTTTTGGACTCGGTCTTGACTTGGTCTCGACCGGTCCTGGTCTTGGACTTGTCTTGGACTCGACAAAGGTGGTCTTGACTACAGCCCTGCTTTAAGGAATGTTGTTCTTGTTTTGGTTGCTTTGTCTGTGTAATTTATATTTCTGAGATAAAACTATGCAATCAATTCTAAAATAATTGTCCAATAGAAGTTAACTATATTGTCAAAATCATATTCATCAATTTGTATGCGCAATATATAGTACAGCAACAGCACTAGTCCTTCTTCAAACTCAGTCCCCCGTTGTTGTTTGTGTAGTGGTGTCTAATGCAGTCTGCTGGTGTCCACTGTGTTGCTGCAGCGTTCTCTCACGTGCCTGGGCTCCGTCCTCACCCTGAGGCCCATGGCGGACCTGCTGGACGCTCCCCCCGAGGAGGTGTCGGTCACGGCGCCGCGCGAGCCCCAGGAGCCCAGCAGCACCTCCCAGAGCAGCGGCTCCTCCTCGGAGTACGACGAGGCCGACGCCTGGGAGTGCTTCCAGCACTTCAGCCCCGAGGACGAGGACTGGGACGAGGACGAAGACGAGGAGGACGAGGAGGAGCTGGAGGAGGAGGAGGAGGAGCCGGAGGAGGAAGGCGAGTACGACCCCCGCGCGCAGGTCTCGGAGAAGGGCCGGACGCTGGCGGAGCTGGGCCGAGCCCGGCTGGACGAGGAGGAGGAGCTGATTTCGGAGCGCGGGAGCGGCCCACGGGGGGCGCTGACGTTCCCCGCCGGCAACAAACGCAGCAGCAGCCCGTCGCTGTACCTGTCGGAGGGCGACGAGAGCTCGGCGGGCAGCGAGGGCCGCGCCATCATCCCGCGCGGGCGCCTCATCCGCAGCACCTTCTACAGCAGCTCGCAGCAGCTCTCGCCCATGTCGGCGCGCCACATGCTGCTGCGCGACAAGCAGCACGCCGCCCGCAAGCAGGACCGCGGGCGCAAGCCGCTCCGCTCCAGCCTGTCGGGCCGCCTCAACGAGCCGCTCATCGAGTACGTGGAGGACGCGCCCGAGGCGGGCACGGGGGCAGGGGGCGGCCTGGGCGAAGGGGGCGCCCGCGGCCAGAGGAGGGGCTCGGTGCACGCCGCCATGCTCAAGTCGTGCTCGTTCGACAGCGGCGTCAGCCTCACGCACCCGCTGCCGTACCAGCGCAGGAGCCGCTCCCTGGACGAGTCCACGCGGAGGAGGTCGCGGGCCTCCGCCGAGCTGCGGGAGCCCGGCGAGGAAGAGGAGGAGGAGGAGGAGGAGGAGGAAGAGGAGGACACGACGTTCAGCCACAAGGACGACTTCACCGACGAGGAGGCGCAGCAGAGCGTATCGCCAGCGGCGGTCAGCGACGCGAGGAGGAGACAGAGCGTGGTGGCGAAAGTGAAGCCCAGAACACAAGGGGCGGACGAGGAGGAGGTCGCGGAGGAGGACAGCGCTGTGGTCAGCCAGTCCCAGGCCCCTGTGAGGACACGAGAGGCGTCCAGGCCTCTGGCCCGCGGGGAGAACTTGAGCGGTTCCCAGGTGTCTGTCGCGGAGTCTTACGAGCTGGGCTCTGGAATGTCCAGCCGAACGGGCTCCTTGGACGACTTCTCCCCCAGCCGCCTGACCGCTCCCAGGAGACGGCTGTCCTCCTCCGGGATGACCTCGCCTTCGTCTTTCCTGCACGGCTCCGACGAGGAGGAGGAGGAGGAGGAGCAGGAGGAAGCTCGCAAGCCCCCCACACCCCCGAGCCGGAGGTACGGGTCGAGGCTCAGCCTGCAGGTGGAGAGGGGCGACCTCTCCCTGAAGCGCAGCCCGTCGCGACTCTCCGACCAGGTGCCCGCGACCATCCCGGGCGACGGCGGCGGCGAGGTCCTCCAGAGGCACGCCTCCGCCCCGGCCCTGGAGGTCAAGCCGCCCCCCGGCAAGTCCCCCAAGATCGGCCTCATGAAGCTGTTCCGCCGGCAGTCCTGGACGGGCCACTCGTCCTCCCAGCCGGAGGGAGTGGACAGGAAGCAGAAGGAGGCGGAGCAGGCCGTGCCCAAGAGCCCCATGCTCACGCTGAAGAAGAAGATGAGGGCCTCGGCCTCCAGCCTCACCAAGCTCTTCACCCGCCAGTCCAGCAAAGAGGAGAAGAAAGGCGGTGAGCTATTAACTTAATGCCAACCATAACAATAACCATTACCATAACAATAAGAATGTCTCTTAACAATGATAGCAATATCTCTAGTATGGATAAGTGGTCTTTTAGAGAAAAATGCATTTGTTAGTGGAAAATGTCAACGTTAAGTGACCCTAAGTGCTGTGGTCTTTTTAGGGCCCATTTATAAAGGTCCTGCCCCAGTGGCTCCAGAGAAGAAGCACAAGGCCCACACTCGCTCTGCGCCTACGCTGACCGCCCCCGCCCCCGCCCCCGTCCCGAGCAGCCCTCAGAAGAGAGCCGCCAAGCTCTTGAAGTCCATTAAAGTGCCCACCTTCAAGAAAAGCAAAGGTGATGAAAAATACACTCTTTGAATTGAAATAAGTTTAATCCTTTAGTTAACAGGTGGAAAATATAAAACACTAAATTATATGAGGCCAGATAAAGTACAGTATGAAGGCAGCCTCACTGTCTGTTTCCACGCCATGATGCTTTCGTGTTCCCCCAGAGGTGGCAGTCCGCCCGGCAAGGCCAGATGTGCACCAGCTGGCAGGAGGTGGCGTGTTGCTGGTGTGGAGACCTGTCAAGTCCAGCGAGCCCTTCACCTACTGCCTACAGTACAGCACTGCAGGTAAACACACACTCACCTACATTGCTCATGCGCAGTACAGCACAGCAAGTAAGCACACACTCACTTACTGCCTACAGTACAGCAGGTACAGTAAGCACATCTCCACCTGCTGCCTTCAGTGCAGTATTGCAGGTAAGCACACCTTCACGAACTGCTTTCAGTATGGAACGGCAGGTGGACTGAGATCTGAGGTCTTTGGCAAAGTCGTGCTGGTACTACTTATTGATCAGCACAACTGGTACACACCTAAGATCTGCTAGTATTATAGGACAACAAAGCAGGTACAGTCAGTAGCATCAGTCATCACAGGAGCACACAGTTAACATACAGTGCAGTGACATTCTTTTCCAGAATGCGCAACCAGCAAAGATGGTTATAAAAAAACATTAGTAATATTTGGTCAGAGGTTCTCAAAAAATGCATAGATTCCAAGATGGTTGTAGAAATGCACTGTTACTACGTGTACTACAAGGTATAAGATGAACATATATACATCTGTTTCTGTCCAGAGGAGGTCGTTGCAAACAAACAATTCACTGATATTCTTTTGGCCTGTGTCATGCCATCACAGGTGGCGTTGTGGAGTGGAAGATGTTGGTAGAGGATGTGACTGACAGCTGCTACACCGTCACCACCTTGCCCAAGGGTCCGGGCTATGTGTTCAGAGTCGGCTGTGTCACTAAAACAGGAGCCGGGCCCTTTAGTGATCCCACAATCCTGGCCTTCATGGTGGTCCAACATGAAGGCAAGGCCTGGACTTCAAACAGAGCTACCTGACCCGGAAAATTAATTAATGGCGACATTGAGAAAAATCAGACGAGGATTTTGTTTAAGTTGAAAGTTTACCATTTTAGAAGTGTATGTTGTCTGTACTACCAAACATTACTGCAGCTAACTGAAAATGACTTTGAACGTAAGGAATTTAAAGAAGAGAATTCAAGGCAATAGTTGAGTTCAAAGGCTAAGATCTGTTTGAGACTTTCAGCGAATAGAACATTACATCATCCTGCTCAGAATGCTCATGATGTATGTTTTACAAATGTTTTTTAAAAGGTAAGAGTATAAATGCAACAGCCTAAGCTGCCAGACTTGTCACATGCTAGATGGAAGCTAATGTGCTAGGTCTGAAAGTTGTAGAAATCTGTGGGAGAAGACACTGATCAGACATTTAAGGAAAGCCTAAAATAACAAGCCCAAATACTGAGAATAAGGGGTTAGTTGACGTTTCAAGCCAGCTTAACAAGATGAGGTATTAAGAAGTGAAGAAAATTGCCAGTAGGCTGACGTAAGGAAAATCCTCCTTAAGTGAAAGTCATCTAACTGCAGAAAAAAAACCCTAATCTTTTAAAGTGGCATTACGCTTGACTACAATGAATCCCGCATGACAGGTGCTTAATTCTCCTTCTTCTCTCCAGACTCCCACATTCCTCTCATTCAAAAGGAATCACTCCGATCAAAGGTCATCGTGTCAGGGGCCCAGGGGGCCCACAAGATCTACTCTTTCCTCTCGGAAATCAACAGGTGCCAAACGCATTAGTCTGTTTGTGATCCGTTTGAATATCAGGACATCACATTTCCACACATTATTGACATCCCTAGTGGCCTATTTCAGTGTAACGCCATTCGTGTTCATTTCATATTCATATTTATTGAGATAGCAGCATAGTATTTCAGTATTATCTGACTGTATCAGTCTTTGTTTTGGTCCCTTTATCCTCTCAGGAATCTCTTTTCATCTTGTCACAATATCAAAAACAATGTACAGCATATCAAAATCATAACATTGGAACGGTGGCAATTGATCTGTGGTTCAGTCTCCTTCGTCAGGTCACACACAAGTCCGGTTCCATTTTTGTGAAAGGGATTGTGTCAGTGAGCTGGCCCAGTGTTCATAAGGGGTGGCCTGGTGTGCTAATTAGTGTAAAGTATTAAAGTGTGCTGGTGTGTCCTCCAATAGGGGTCGCTTCAGTGTGGTTGCCCAGTGTCGCGAGGAGCAGAGCCAGCAGCACCTGGCGGCCAAGATCACGCCCTACCGGGCCGAGCAGCGCCAGCTGGTCCTACGGGAGTACCAGCTCCTCAAGAGGCTCAACCACCCACACCTGGTGCAGCTGCATTCGGCCATCATCAGCCCCGAGTACCTGGTGCTCCTGGAGGAGCTGTGTGCCGGGCGGGAGCTCCTCTACAACCTGGCCGAGAGGCAAGTGACGCCGCAAATCTGCGATGGAACAGGATAGCAGGCGGCTCCAGAGCATACCTGGCATAGATCCGGATTAGATTCGGCTCAAATGTGTCTCAGATCTGGCCCAGGTCTGGCCTAGATTTGACCCAGGTCTGGCATGGATCCATTTAAAAAAAAAAAAAAGATCTTTTTTTAGAGTCGGCTATCTTGGGCGCTGTGCGTCACTAACACTCATCCAAATGTCAAAGCATGTTGTGCAGATGTCACACTGTCTGGCCTGCCTGCATTAGAGGGACCAGGCCAGCAGTCTCCATTGACATTTACTGAGACTGAAGGGTCAATGACCTATAAATATGAGAGTCTTTCTATTCCTTTAAGGTACATTGTAATTATGTCTGCTGTGCTTCAGGGATGCCTATGCAGAGGTGGACGTGAGTGAGCTCCTGGTGCAGATCCTGAGTGCTGTGGACTACCTGCACAGCCGCCGCATGGTGCACCTGGACCTCAAGTCGGACAACATGCTGGTGACGGACGGCAACGTGGTGAAGATCGTGGACCTGGGCTCGGCGCAGCTCTACACGCTGGGCCAGGCCGTCACCGTGGAGCACCTCAAAGAGCTGACGGAGAGCAAGGGTGAGGGAGGTCATGTGACACGCACACACACACACACACACACACACACACACACACACAAACTCACACATGTCCGGTCTGGCCTAAGAGATCCTCCAGGGGTACTGCTGGAAAATATAGGCCCCATGACAGATAATAATTCTGGGCCTTCCCAGTAATATATCGGAGGGGCTCTCTGGGGGCCTACTTTCAGTGCTGGGCCCTTAGAATCATCCATAACCCCCACCCCACCAGCCGCACCCTTAGAGTTAGTCTTAGTGTCTAATGAATACTAACCTACCTATTACTAACTAGTATAATATTCTTATAAAATGACTCTAAGTCTCTACATGACTCTGGGACAATGTAGTCAGATATGTTTGTAGTTCCACTGAATGTCTGCATGTTGTATGTACTGTATGTATGTATGTACATATGTGTGTATGTGTACAGACTTATATGCACTGTATAGATACTGGCTGTCTATACAGTATGTGTGTATGCAATTTCCACATGAACTGCATTGAGAAATGGATCTACAAAATGTGGAATCCAGAGGATGACAAAATATTATCAGTTTTTAAGGATACATTTTGTCCAACTGTTATGTTTTTGTCAGTGTACATTGTCCTTCCCAAAGCTCCTGAAATCTTGGAAGGCCAAGGAGTTGGACCTGAAACAGATATCTGGGCAATTGGCGTACTGGCTTTTATCATGTGAGTATGTCTTGAATCTAAATTTACCGCTTGAAGTACTTCTCAGAGGTTAATCCTTTCCTGTCAACATAGTGCCATGTTGACAATCATTGCACTTTTTTGAGAATTGCAATATTTTAAGCTGTCATATTGGGTAATAAAACACACAAATGTCATAAACAGAACACTGGAATGATGTCATGGGAGCTAGTACTCTGTCTGTGTTCCACAATGGCTCCACACTGGCACGCAGTGGCCATGACAGCATAGCCGCAACACTTCATCTTAGTCCGAAAAGCACCACATCATCTTATGGTGTTCCCTATGTAACATGCTCAGGCTCAGCGCAGACAGCCCGTTTCATGCCGACCTGAACTGGGAAAGGGATCGCAACATCAAGAAGGGCAAGATCCAGTTTGGCCGCTGCTACCCAGGCCTGTCGGAAGGAGCCATCAATTTCATGAAGAGCACGCTCAACAACAAAGCCTGGTGAGCAAACACATACACACACGCCCACATGCACACACGCACACACACACACACACACACACACACACACACACTCTTGAGATCATGTTACTTCCACAGGCCCGGTCTTTCTCACACACATTCATGGGCAGGCTCCATGTGTCTGTGTTTGGTGAGTGTGCATGTCTCAACTACCAGTTCCAGATGTGCAAACTTGCTACAGTAAGGGGTATTAATTATAATAGCTATCAGCATATATTACCATCATGGGAGTAATAGACACGTTGAATACAAAACCCAAATACTGAGAGTGTTATTATACCAAACAGTTTCTTTAGTAAAATAGTGGCACAATTTATGAATCCTTTTAAAAAATATATTGGACTTATGGGTTTGCTACTTTAAGCCATTTAAAATGTAATACATTAAATGTCATTCTTTGTGGGATAGCTCCAAGGGAGATTTGGGGGAAATATTTAAAAGTTGGATTTTATGAATTGTTTTCATTGATGTAGTGGTATACTGAGAAATCTTTTTTAATCAGGGCAGACTTACTGTCTTCCTAAAAAAGAGTGGTGTTGCACATTCCTGTGAGCATAATATAGGATTTACTCATTTTGAAAATAACCTATTATTTATAGGCCAATACATTTCTAGGTCTGGGCGTATAATGGCCATGTGTAAATAATGGGCTACATAAAAAAAAAAAAAAAAATTGTCACAAAGATGAAAGTGGTTTGAATCCTTCCAAAGTGTATCATGCTTATTGTCAGACCTTATCCAAAGTTTATTTCACCAGGCACAGCCATGGTTGTATATCATGTTCATTGCACACTATAGCTTGGCCCTGTTGCTTTGTTGATCTTGGTGCCAGAAGGCGGAGGGCCCTGAGTGTCTGCTGCTGGCTTTTTATGTGTCTCGTATCCTCAGCATTGTGTTCCTGTTGCTCAACGCTGCATGGGGTCATGGGATCAGTACCCACACATACTGATGAGGAGATAAATCTGTCTGTCTGTCTGTGTGTGTGTCTGTATCCAACCATCCACCCAGAATGTATATCATCACTGTATTGGAAGTTGGCAAGGATGGAAGTGTCTAAAAAGTGTGTCTTAAATAAATACATACATAAATAAATGGCTGTGGCGGCTGCCTGCCTGTCTGCAGGGGGAGACCCTCGGCTGGGGAGTGCCTCCAGAACCCCTGGATCCGTGGGGACGCCCGTGCCGCGGCCAGACCCAGAGACTCCATGGTCTGCTTCTCCACTGACAAACTGCAGGCCTTCCTCCAGGAGCGTGAGGTCAAGCGAGACCACATCCGAACCAAGGCTAAGGTTCCGCTTCTGCAGTAGGGGACTTCTGGAGGGGGGGCCCTGAACTATCAACAGGGGAACTGCTTTAAAATGTGAAAATGTGAATCTATTTGTGAGATCTTTGAATGATATTGTGAGATATTTTCTTTTTTTAATGCTGCTGTCCTTCTGACATGGACTTAGCATGTTATGAAGAAGTGCTGCACAATTGTGTTTAACATGAAAAGGATTTTAGTAGCCTATGACACATTTGTCAAGAATAGTGTGCAAAAAGTCTAAAGCTAATTTATGATGAACAAAAAGCATACTTGTCACTTTATGAACTATGTTTATAGCTTGTAAACAACTTTGTTTTTGTTTACATTGAAGTGACATGGAGAGTAACTGAAAATGTGTGATTTAAAGAGGCCATTGTAGTAACAGGGTTTTATTTATTTTGAATGAATACTTTTAATAGATTGGCTTACCTTTTTGCATAGGTTTGTAAATTCGTTGGTTAGTTTGAACCTAGAATTTCAGTTGATCTTACTATAATAAAATAGTGTATTGCAGTTTTTTCAAACAAAAGGTTAATATTTGAAATAAGCTTAATTCTGGCTCATGTGTATTTATAAATTTCCTTTGTGATATCAGGGATACGCTTACAATAATAAGACATCAGTGCATGGAGGCAAATTATTTTTGGCTGTTGCATTCACTTTTTTTCAGTCTGCTGCCTACAGTATAAGATTCTGTCTTTGTGGGTTTTGGGAATGTTCAGAATGTAATGTAGGTTGTACTGGTTCTGTGCATTAAAACTTGTTTGACAATTAGGAGCCATTGAATAATGTTATTATTATGCACTACAGAAGGTGGTTGATTGCATCATTTCATAACTATACAATGATCTACATATTACGGATGAAGAGATGGTAGGCTATCTAATAAAATCAGTCAGCCTTTAATATACTGGGAAAATCTCACTAAGGCCCATCACTAGGCTAACTACCACCCTACCACCCCATCATCAAGATCCTCGCTTAATGATACGCCACACCACTAGATGGCGATAAGCTCATTTCAATGTTCCATTAAAACCAAAGAAATACTGGCTCGCATTGTATCAATGAAGAGTGCGGTAAACTAGCTAAGCTAATCGAATCTGGACAGATAAACTGCGCAAGAAGGAATTAAGCAGACCGGTAAACTGAATTTTCATAAGAAGTGTAATTTCACCATGCAAATGGACGTGTACATCTGATAAGTGCAGTGCATGTGTTTCCCCATGAATCCCGCGCGGTTAGGAGTCAGCTAACTTAGCTTTGCAAGTTAGCTAACCCAGTTGTTGTGCTGTAACGTTATTTTGTACCTTGTTTTCGGCTGTCTAATATCCTAGTTACGACGTAAGGGACACATGTTACAACTGTATTGTTATAATATTCAGAACTATGACTGATATCTATATGCCAGAAATCCCACCCTGCTGGCGTAGCCCATTAGCTTACATGTCCGTTAACTACAACGTTACGTTAACAGACGTCCATAGCTAGCCATCGCTAGCTAATTATTTTGACGTCGTAGTGTCCGCTTTGCTCTACCTTAGCAAGTTAATAGACCTCAGGTTGCAAACTGTGTTATGGAGTTAACCGGTGCGCTGTGGACCATTCATCTTCCTAGAGCACGCGCGCAGAAAGTGACTGTTGCGGTTACTCTGTACTGTTCGGCTTTATTTCACAATGCCATAACGTGAAGTCATTCTGCGTGTCAAATATAAAACCTTGTTTGTCTGTTAGTGTCGGTAACGTAACATCATGGCCGGTGCTGATGTGAGAGACATCTTGGAGCTGGCAGGAGGAGACGATGCTGGACCCATCAGTAAAAAAGACATCATCAATTCGGACAAGGTAAGAGGCGAGAAACTGAGCTGTGCACACTCCTATCTGGTTACCAGCCCTGCTATCTCTGAAATTGTGCTTATGGGCATTTTCAGTTCTTGACTTGTGTCATCTTCTGCCTGATACAGAAAAAAGCGAAGAAAGCGACAGAGACGCTAACATTCAAAAGGCCAGAGGGCATGCACAGAGAGGTTTATGCTCTCCTCTATTCAGACAAAAAGTAAGTACTAAATGTTTGCTATCATTGCTTTCATGCAGAGTTCATTATCGCCAATCAACTTGTTACTTTTTCCTCATATTGGCTATAAATTGAGAACAGAACAGTAGTGCATTGCAAAATGCAAAACTGCAGTAGATCAATTTGTGAAGCAAGTGCAAAGTGCTAAGAACACCAGTGTCAGTTGGGTTATCACTTATCAACTAGCACATATCCCAATGTTCTAATTGTCAATCCTGTATGTGATTGGACAACAGTGTCTAATAACAGAATGAAAGTAAATGTGGAGGATTGTGGTTTGTTTGTATTCAAGTAGGGACGCTCCACCGCTGCTGCCCAGTGACACTACACAGGGCTACCGCACTGTGAAAGCCAAGCTGGGATGCAAGAAGGTACGGCCCTGGAAATGGATGCCCTTCGCCAACCCAGCCAGGCGGGACGGAGCCATATTCCACCACTGGAGACGAGTGGCAGAAGAGGGCAAGGACTATCCCTTTGCCCGCTTCAACAAGGTAAGAGTCGAGATGCATCAGAGCCAGGGAGAATTGTGGGTGTCATCCATGTGCCCACTCGTATAGCCTAAACAGAACTGGACCAATGTTCTTCATATTCTCATACAAGACAGAGGGTCACTATATCTCGGTCCTCTGACATTATAATCTGGATCCAGCTCAGAATGTAGATTAAGGAGTTTGGCTTCACCTTGCTTTATTTTGCTGGACAGGAGCAGAAGTCCATACTCACCTGACTTCTTTCTCTTTTTTGTGTTTGTAGGCAGTACAGGTGCCCGTGTACTCTGAGCAAGAATATCAGATGTATCTCCATGACGACGGCTGGACTAAGACAGAGACGGATCACCTGTTCGACCTGTGTAAACGCTTCGACCTGCGCTTCATTGTCATCCATGACCGCTATGACCATCAACAGTACAGGGTAAGACTATACCTATTGCTCCCAGCTAAAACATAGGTAAATGTTTGTTGTTTTCCTTTTGTTCAAGTCAAGATTTGAACCTTCAAAAGTCTCAGACCACGTATGGATTCATTCATTTGCAACCAAACCACATGGAACCACTTCATACATCACATATAATAGTATCTAGTGTTGTCCTCATCTGTGCTGTGACTCGTCCAACAGAAACGCTCTGTGGAGGACCTGAAGGAGCGCTACTATACCATCTGTGGTAAGCTGACTAAAGTACGCGCTGCAACGGGGACAGAGCCCAAGATCTACATTTTCGATGCGGGACATGAGCGGCGAAGGAAAGAGCAGCTGGAGAGACTTTTTAACCGTACCCCAGAGCAGGTGAGACACACACACACACACACACACACACACACATGCACATGCACACATATGCCATCGCTATTACTACCCAAAGCTTTTGATAGATTATGAAATATGTTGTAAGAGTACATTACATTTACGGTGTGAATGGGAGGTCTTTATGAATGGCATGGATGCAAGTGGTCCTGCTTTGCTGCTGGTACACCTGTAGGTGGCAGCAACTCATAAGCTACACAGCTGTATATAAGGAGTGGGGGTATTTTTATTTAAATTTTTTGTCTATTGTTTTTCTTTGTGTTACTTTACTTAAATTCCCCAAAGCATACACCTTTTTTGTATATTTAGAATACAAGTAAGTAGTATCTAAAAAGTATCTGGTGTTTGAATTGACTAAGTATCTTTAACATTTTGAATTTTGAATAGTAGGCATGGTTATAGAAGAGCTCTGTGTGACACAAATTAAATGCCCTTTGCCACGATTTGAGTCATCTCTTTAAATTGCTCATGTACTGCCACCAGAATTTTTTTTAGACGTTCTGATGGAACCATATCATGTTGCTTCCCTACTGCCGTCCTGCAGGTGGCAGAAGAAGAGTATCTTGTCCAGGAGCTGCGGAAGATCGAGACGAGGAAGAAGGAGCGCGAGAAGAAGGCCCAGGACTTGCAGAAGCTCATCACCGCGGCCGACACCAACACAGAGATGCGCCGTGCCGAGCGCAAAGCCACCAAGAAGAAGCTACCGCAGAAACGCGAGACAGAGAAACCGGTACCTCACCCAGCACCACGCACAAGCCGTAACATTTTGGAAAACCATAACATCCCATTTTCTATTACATGGAATTCAGTCAAATTCTTTACAATTTTGTCTAAATAATGCATCATAATTCATCCTTTTAATTTCTCTGGTGAGACAATAATGGTCTGCCTCTTGCAAGAGTTGTGAGAACTTTGTCTGAAATAATTTGGTTTTATTTAGTAGTGGGAGGCTGACTTTTTTTATTATTATTTTGTATTATTATTTTATGTCATCTCTCACTCTCCCTGTCTTTCTCTGTGTCTCTTTCTCTCATATGACAGGCTGTTCCTGAAACAGCTGGCATCAAGTTCCCAGACTTCAAATCAGCTGGAGTCACGCTTCGTAGCCAGAGGGTAAGACATACACACACACGCACACACATTACCCATCACTGCTCCATCACCCCTCACATTGCTTTTGTCCTGCAATATGGCCCCAGTCAAGCCTAGTCTACACTACCCTCACCAGCCTTGTGTGTGTGTGTGTGCGTGTGTGTGTGTTTGTGTGTGTGCACATGTGTGTGTGTGTGTGTGTGTGTGTGTGTGTGTGTGTGTAGCCCTTTTCTGTAATTAGCAGCCGTGTGATGTATGTGCGCGGCTGCAAAGTAATAGTGGCCCACTGTGGGATTCATCTTTAAGAGTGATGAGGGGTGGTAGCTCTCTATGCAAAAGACATTATAGCGCCCGCAGAAGTGTATTACTCACATCTCCCGGGTGATCTGTTTGCCAGGCTCCAGTGGATAAACACATTTTGATCGGCCCCCCTCCGAAGTGCATATCATAGGTATTAAGTGCGTGAGGGATGGGGCCCCTCTCTGGCCATCACTCTCACACTGCTTTCCAGTTGGTAGCCACTGGAGATTTGAGATGGGATCGCTCCAGATGGAGCAGCGCCACCACCAAGGAGTCTATAACCAGAGGCTCTCCTCCTGTTTTCCTGAGAGTAGAGACTAAAGCAGACTTTTGGCCGCATTTGCCAAGTGTTCTACTTTATTTGCTTGATGCCGTTTGCGCTTGGTCAGAATATGAAATTTCCTTTTTGCAGTGTTATGAAGTCTGCCTAGTAGATGTAAACTCTTTATTTGTGCTGTGCTGATTGTTTTCTTTTTTTTTGTGTGTGTGTGTGTCTCAGATGAAGCTCCCTAGCTCTGTTGGTCAGAAGAAAATCAAAGCCATTGAGCAGATTCTCACAGAACAGGGCGTTGGTAAGTTTTGTAAATATATGCAGATACACATTTTCAAACTATGCTGCAGGAATACATAAATACACATCCACTCAGTCGTCACACTGCTGATGTAATGTTAAACTCTGCCAGCACCTGTCATGAACAATTATTTATTATTTATTTATTACAATTATGCATATTTTTTTATATATAGAGCAATTTTAAACAAGGAGCAGGCAATTTCTCTTGAATTAAAAAAAGTTACATTCCCATCTTCCTTCCGTCGCAGATCTGAACCCGATGCCCACGGAGGAGATAGTGCAGATGTTCAACGAGCTGCGCAGCGACCTGGTGCTGCTGTACGAGCTCAAGCAGGCGCACAGCAACTGCGAGTACGAGCAGCAGATGCTGCGCCACCGCTACGAGGCGCTGCTCAAGGCGGGCGGGGCCGCCCCTCCGCAGGGCGAGGGCCTGGGGGTCGAGAGTCAGAACTGGCCGTCCGCGGATGACATCAAGACGGAGGCCAAGGAGCAGATCATCGACGTGGTGGGGGCCCCACTCACTCCGAACTCGGTGAGTAGACGGAAAAACACAGGATGCTCTTTTTCTGTTTTTCATAAAAGATTGATTTTAAACATAACTCTCCCATTTCTATGTTGGTGACAAAGCCTCTAGTAGACTTCACTATATATATATATTTCCTTTTGATTGACAGAGGAATGTGATTGTGTAGAATAGGTTCAGGAAACTAACTCTGTACAATGAATACTTTCCAGAGTTCACTGGACAATAAAGGTTTTGCATTGATGCATAACAGCTCAAATAGTATGTTTATTTATTCTACTTTGTCATCTATGTGGTCCTTTTAACACGTCCGTGTCCTGTTTTGCAGCGGAAACGACGGGAATCAGCCTCCAGTTCCTCGTCCATCAAGAAGGTGAAGAAGCCCTGATGTGGACAGTGTGGTTTAATCAGATGGACATATTGCACTGAGGGGGGGGGGGGGGGGCGGGGGGCAGGCAGGCAGAGGGCATGTTTCCAGGATTCGCCCGCAGCAGAGGGGGCCGTGTTGGGGGAGGAGGGACAGACAGCAGGATGGAGGAGGAGGGGGGTGGATTATTTCATAGGGCTAGTCATCCATCAAGCGCCCCAGAAAGAGGCAAAGCCCTAGCTCTCCTCCTAATCGCAGATGGCGCTCTCGCTAGACCCCCCACCCCGCCCACCCACCCCCCCAACTAAAAATCCCATTCTTTCTCTTTTCGCGCTACATCTCCACTGCGCCCCGCCTCCCTTCTTCTGCATCCGCCGGACTCGACTCAAGCGTCACCGTGACACAGACCGCCGCTGACATTCCATTCCATTACCACTTCCCCCCGCCTCTGTCCCACCACGGGCCAGCCTGGCCACGCTGAGGCCAGATGAACTGTAAATTGGCAGCCAGGGCTAATGGATACCTGCAACAGTACTGGCCTGTCTGTGCAAAATTAAGCTTTGAGGGGGGAATGGGAAGGCAGATTCATCCTGCTTTCCCACTCTGAGGGTATCGTGGGTATAGTGTTTTTTTTTTTTTCGTCATTCTCTAGTCACTGGTATGTCCAGACCTCAATCTAATGAACTGTGTTGTGAATGTCCTGCATTGACATGGGGGGCAAAGCAAGGCATCTCTTGTTTATGGTTTCACTCTTTGCCCTTTGTGTGCAGTGCTCTGATTGTGACCGAACAGTTAGGTAGTGGATGCAGTGACACCTGCTTCAACAAGGCAACCTCATTCTCCCTGCTCTAGAGTGCCCTCTTAAAAAAAATAATAAATGTTGTGCTTTTGTATTTTGCTCTTTTCTCAACTTGGTTTATAGTTTATTTCTATAAGGTGTGTGTGTGTGTGTGTGTCGTGTGTGAACAAGAAAGAGAATGGGAGAGTTACTGTACCCTCAATTTCACTCCGTTGTATTTTTAGAGGCTCAAAGGAAACTGGATGAATTGGATCTGATTTTATGGTTTGTGATGATCCTGATGTAGCTGTAGAACTGAAGTATTAACCATTGCATGGTGAGGAGTCGGACACTGACCGCACTCTGTTAAGCCAGGTAGGGGTGGTGTGCGAGGTATGACTCAAATATTAAGGTGTTCATGCCATCATCTGGACTGCATCACTGAATTTCTGACCCAATTAATTTGGCTCTTGATAAATAGTCCGTCTCTGAGTGAGAGGGTACATTTACATCATGCAAATAACAATTTGTTAGAAATAGTCTTGTGCAAAATGTTTTCTTATATTAAACCTATCATTCGCTCATGCTTTTGATCCCCATTAAATTGCACTAGT
The DNA here is from genome assembly GCF_963854185.1 of Sardina pilchardus. Classification (NCBI taxonomy): domain Eukaryota; kingdom Metazoa; phylum Chordata; class Actinopteri; order Clupeiformes; family Clupeidae; genus Sardina; species Sardina pilchardus. Next base: position 17,310,391 of record NC_085008.1, on the reverse strand, counting down.
GCAGTATTCTAAATAAGTCTGCTCTTCAGAAAAGGATTTCCGAATAGTCATCACAAACTATCCATGATCACCCAGCATGAGGCCGATGGACTTGCTGCATCAGATCAAGCTTGAAGATTTGGGGTAGCCTATCATTAACAAATATGTAGAATGTGTGGAGAACTTTTGTTTCTGTCTAAACCGAAAAGAGCAGAAATCGGTGGTAGACCAATAATGGTAGGCCTATCTATCATTTATCCCACTTTAGACAGTATGGTAAGGCTTACAGACAACAACAAACACGGCCTCAACTTCGTGTTGACAACCGATGCATCGCGGGTAGCCTAGTATGCATGTGCCACGAATTTGCAACTTCAAGCAGTCGGGTGAAGGTAATCTGTCAGTTTCTGAACTAATTTAGCAGGCCAAGCATTGGCTACTGATTAAAAACACTATTTTCATAAAACTGGATTCGACTTGATACCTCAGTGCGCATTTGATGTCAATATATTGATATTTAGCAGTCAGAAATAGGTAAAAAAAAATGCGTTGACGTCAATTTGACATGAAGACATGAATCTGTTGATATCATTTTGATATCTCAGGCTTAGTTAACAGGAGTTAAAACAACTTGGAGTCTATTTATGATCGATAACAGTTAAAACGTCCGTGAACAAAATCACGAGTGGGAGAGAGTGATGGGGATTGAAAAGTTACCCAGGTCCCTGCGCGTGTGGGACAAGTGCTGTAACCAGCTGCGCCACAATTGCTGGTTTAATTGGGCTTGACTGCTTAAGTTGGTCATACTGGCAAACATGACCATCTTACACCAGATGTAGGCCTATCCCACATGACAGACTCACGCCAGCATGACCTCCTCCGATGGTCACGCCAGGCCAGCATGTCCACTGGGTGGCCCAACCAGCTACACCAGCAAAGACCAGTAAGAGTTGGAAGACCAGCAGAGACCAGCAAGAGTTGGAAGACCAGCAGAGACCAGCAAGAGTTGGAAGACCAGCTAAAAGCAGCTGAAAAATTGGCTTGCTTTTGGTAATATATATTATTTTAGCCACTCTGCATTTGTTACAGTTCAATTTTAACCTACACTACAAATATTTTACTACTGTAGGCCTAAGTTACATTAATCAATTTTGGAGCTGAGATAGATCATTTATTTTCTTCATTTTTTTCTATGTTTAATTCAAAAGGTACCGAGGGGAAATACTTTCAGACTGATGTCATCTTCATGGAAAGCTGGAATTTCTCAACATTTCCATTGGCAGTTCATTCATACTGGTAAGTTGAACTTGAATGACATTCTGGCAGTGGTGACTGATAATGCATCATACTCTTTGAAAGTCTACAAAGAAGTTCTTAAGTGGAGTTATGCCTCGCAGTGTGCACATCACCTGCCTATATCATGTCATCATTTTGGTGGGAGACACCTGGCAACACTTCAAATATTCTCTGAGGCTAGCTCTAGTGATGTGGGTTAAGTCTGCCTTTGAGAATGAACATTAGTCTGGGGAGTCTGCACTGTATTTCACAAGAGACATGATCATTGGACATAATTCAAATGACTCTGCTTGGATAGTCCTTCTACCCATCAGACCAACGATCTTGGTGCGCCTGAAGGAAGGCAGTTTGTGATTGGTTCCAGCAAACGTGGACAGGAAGCAGGAGAGATACAGTAAATGTGCAGGTTTTTCCAGCCTGAGCTGCAGGGCAAAATCAAATTGCCGGCAGATCAAGCTGGGTTTACCTAGTCTAGTAACCATCCATGGTAGACTTAAAACCAGCTGTTGTAGGACTTAGGGATTGGATATGCTCATAGACACCACAATTTCATTGGGAATCTGTGCTACCTAGAATCCTAACGTGTAACAGCAGAGCCTTTGATTGGTAGAGATCACCGTTGCCATGAAAATGTTTACTGTATACCTTAATTTCGACCACTGGGTTGAAACGCATGATCCCATGATCACATCCCAATGACGTGACAAACATGAGGCCCTCCACTTGAAGCTGTAAATATCAGCATCGGCCATAGAAAAACCCATATCGGTCGACCTCTAGGTAGAACTGATTGTCTATGAATGATCTATGAATGCGCTGGAATTCTCCTTTAACCCTTGTTTTGCTGGTATTGGCTTAAGAATAGTGGAGTATATTGTCAGATATTGTCAATGTTGTGACAGCAGAGGAAAATAATACATTTTGTAATATGTAATGCTGTCAATTTGCGTTTGCAAGGATTTTTTGTTTTCTATTTTTACTCTCCATCTTTACTCCACCCATCCTCTTTTTTTGACCATTCTCTTGGTTGAATTATCTAAAATTGGTATTGTTTTTTGGGCATGGCAGTGAATGCAGGAGTCACACCTGCTTTTAGAGGTCTGTTACCTCATTCCTGCTTGCCATGTTATCGCTTGTCAAGTTGGTTCACGACCTAAATGACCCTCAGGCCACCAGGAAATGTCATGGTGCTCCCGATGGGCTGTCAGCATGGTGAGCTCTCAACCTGAATGAGATGGCCAGTGCTTCTATTTCTTTTGGCTGTCAGTTAAAGGCCTATGTGTAATTAGAAAGTCATTTGTATGCAAATGGCTGTGTGGAAGTGGGTTAATTTTAGTGCTGATAGACTCGTAAAATGAACATGAAAGGGTGAGACAGAATTAAACTTGGCTCTTGGAAAAATTGCACCTCCGTTTGTCAGGCCATTGATAATATGAAACTCATTTTTCTGGTGTTGGAGTGAGTGACTCCAAAGCTTATTTGGTTTTACATACTGTAGGTTGAAGACTTGATAGTGAAACCTTGATACACAAAATAATGGATAAATTAATGGACAGTAGATAAATAGGCTACGTGTTAAAGTGATAAAGATAGAATCCTGCTTAGTCTCCCCGCCACATCCATCGTGTTCACTAGTTTTTCAGCACAGCAGGAAGTCGCTCCGCTCACTGGCTGTAAATTGGCTGTCAAGAAGACGCATCAATAACAGGGAACGCACAGATGACAACACGAGGCCTATCACAGATCACCACTTCATGATGTGATGACGATAAAGACCGTTTCCAGTAAATCCATTACAGTATTGGATCTGACAGGAAACATTCATAATTGATATGTCATTTTTATTCTTCGGTGTGATTAATTCATGTTGATTTAGAGAGCAGAGCTGTTGAGGACCCGACTCAAAACCACAGTTAGACAGCAAATGGATAGCTTACACTTTGAGATAGCAGAAACTAACCATTGTATTGCAGTCTGATAAGGTTTTCCAACAGTGCTATGACAAAGCTGTAGTTATGACAGCGATTCAACACATTTATAATGACACAATCAATTGAATTATTAAAGGTTAATTTATTTTATGAGGTATTCAGCAGGGGATTAGTAGTGCGTTTTGAACAATTGAACAATTGAACATTTCAAAAACAGCAGACATTTGTTCAAAATCAGTTGCGTGGATGCACTAAAGAATTGCTACATGTATTTGTTCAAGATGGGGAGAAAGTGCTTTAATGATGTGCAGAAATGATAAGATGATATGGAGGTTTTTGAGTCTTGCAATCAACCCCCTCCACACACAATAATGTGTAATTTTGTAGTTGAAATAGAAAATAGTGTGTTGACTTGCCCTTTGTTCATTATAGAAAATACTTACAGAGTAAACTGTCATATTGACAACACCAAACAGTTTGACAATGGACTTCTTGTTTGATTCCATTGACAGTTTCATTGGTATAAACATAAACAAAGCATTCTGATCAAGATACACACTTTTGCAAGTAATCCACTGTGCTGCAGTTTGCTGTAATCCTTTTGAGAAATGCACTAACTGTTGTGCAAATATCAATGATGAGTCGAGAAAATGCCAAAAGCCCCAAACCCCTCAATTACTCTATATACAGTGAAGTGGGCTAATATTTTAGTGTTAGGCTTTGCATACTGCCTATAAATAACAATTACAACAAAACCACAGAAACCAGAACCTTATCTTTCCAAGGTCATCTCATGGGTTGGGTTGAACAAAAATGATCTCAATGACCTAAATCCAAAGTTTCCTCAACAATATGCGGTCAGAGATCCCATATACAGTATTATGTGGTTTTGAGCTATATAACTTTTTTTCTGTTTAACTCATTGTTATATGAAGATCTTAATTTAAGAAGTTGGTCTTGGCTGTTTTTTTAAACTTGATGTTAACTCTTGTATAGTTTTGTATGTGTGGTTTGGTGAATTAACCCATCAAAGGTGAAGAATAATAGAGTAGACCAAGGATAATCTCTGTAGGAGCTACCAGCTGCGATCCACTGAGGAGGAAAATGCAGGAAAACACTGGTAAAATTGATTCCTGGCGTCTATATTTCATGTCGAAAATTGGCTCGTAAATCCAGTGGTTTGATCTATGGATGCCGTCGTCTATAGAAAAAACCTCGGTAAGTGTGTAATTTCTCCCTTGACAGAACACAGTCGAAAGGCGATCCTTCTTTTTCCTCCCTCTCCCACCCTCTGTCCCCCACCATCTACTGAAGCTTCACTTCAGCTGGGTTGCTGCCCCTCTCTCCCCCCCCCACCCCTCTGTCGTCCCCCCCTCTCTCAATCCCCCTTTGATGTCTCCATCTCATTATGGGGTAACCATTTATCAAACCCGTAACTGTAAGGGTGACTTTTATGTGATGAAAATCTCTGAGATCTGCTTGAGCTGTTTTGGTGACAGTCTTGGAGTCCTGGACCTTGTTCAAGTTATTTACTCTTTAACTTGCCTTTTAGTTTCCCCCTACATCTCTGGCTATGTGGTGAAATACCTCTATATGTCGTTGAGGGGGGGGAAGGGTTAGCATAGGTATTAACGACCACAGCGTCCAAATGGAGATTTGGTTGCTGGGTGGCTGCGGAAGGCACTGCTTAGCTGCTCATGTGTAAATGATCAAAATGGCCAAACATCTATCTGCGGCGGAAGTCAGCGGGGAGGGCAGTAGGAGAGAGAGGGGGGTGGAGATGTAGAGGGGTGTAGAATCCAGACTCTCTCTCTCTTTCTCTCTTTCTCTCTCTCTCTCTCTCTCTCTCTCTATCAAGCGTGCTTGGACCAGGGGAAGAGGGCCTCTCCATCACGGCCTAAGAGGTGTGAAGGGTGTTTATCATAATTGAACTCTCCCCAGGGCTAATTGTGCTTATACGTCACTGTCGGGGGGCGCGGGCATCAGCTGCCGAGGCGCACTGAGCCGAGCCCTGTGATTGAGAACTCAGGGCCCTGGTAGACAGAGCTAAGCACTCTGTTCTGTGGATACAAGCTGCTTTCCCCATCAGGCTCTTCTGCACAATGCAGAGGATGGTAATAGTAATGGATGGTGTAGAGAGCGATGATATTTACACCATGCAGTGGGGACTATTTTGATCTTGCATGATGGTCTTGATGGGTTTTCATGCTTTGGAATATTATGTCAAGTGCGGTGTTTGTTTATGTTTTGTTTCGAGAGATGAAAAATGGAAATTTGACAAAGGTCACAAGATGTCTCGTGAGAATCCTCCATATCAGATCTCCTATATTGGACAAGATTGTTAAAAATAAAACATTCCCCTCTCTGCAGACTTGAGAGCTTATTTGATATCTAGAAACTGTGAGGAAGGTTCTTTGAGTCTCCGCTCCTGTCCCACAATCCAACGGTGCCTGCAGGCCGTCATCCACACTTCTTTCAGCCAGTGGATGAGGTTATGTTCCCAATCATAGGCATCACTGTGGTGCTCTCTTCAGGCGCAGTGTCCATATTCATGCCCTTAAGACAGCAAAGAGGAGATTGAGTGTGATTAAATTGGGATGCTCTCCTGGGAAGGCTCTTTGTTCACTTCTGAGGACACCTTGCTCAGATTTAGTTGGTGGGGTGGTGTCCAACCTCTTATATAAAAGTGTTTTAGCCCAAAGGAAGTGGTGATAGAGGAAGCATTTGCGTCATAATTCTATGAAGCAAAACACATAAAAGTAGCAAGGTAACATTGCCCTCAATCAACATTTATTTTTCCTCCTTTCCTGACACACAGCCTATTCAAATGTGTTTATTCATTTAAATAAACACACTGTATACTATATACTCACCATATGAAATAATCCATTTTATTATTAATGTGAACCTGCTCCCTCAAAGTCCTTCAGTAGGAGTCAGACTCTCGTTGTTTTTGTCTCTTGCAAAATTGCTGTGGAGCCACCCACATCCGAACAGCAGGGTTCTGTGTAGAGGACAGTCACCTGTCCTCACTGCTACGTTATGTGAACTGACAATCGTCCAATGATGTCACTGACATTTCATTAGATGCTGCAGCTGATCCCTGAGCCTTGAGTTGACCCCCCCCCCACCAAGACCCCCCCCCCTCTCCAAGATCCACAGCCTCTCCCCTTACCCCCTCGGCCCATATATAGACACATACAGAGAGAGAGAGAGAGAGAGAGAAAACAACCGCAGCTTCTGGGGGAAAGTGGTGGCATGCAAGTAATCCCTAAAACAGGTGGTTAGCACACCTGAGCTGAGGTAGTGGGTGCCATTAGCGGGGAGCAGGGAGAAGTTTAGCCGGCAGAGTGTGTGGTAGCGGTGAGTGTGTGTGGGCTCTGGCGACTGCGGGGTTATCCAGGGCTCGACCGCCAGGCTAATCCCAGACGAAGCACAGAGCTTAGAGATATTCTTCAGCCTGACGACCGACGTGTCCCATATCTGCCACGGTTGACAGCGTTTTTTTCTCCCTCCTGTCATTCTAGCGACTGTAGACTGGAGAGATTAAGGGACAGAGGAAGAACTTGTAGAGAGAGAGAGAGAGAGAGAGAGAGAGAGAGAGAGAGAGAGAAGAGAGAGAGAGAGAGAAATGTCTAAGAAAGGCAGCTGCGGCTCATAACTGGATGGAATAATTCATAACTCCGGAAAGTTGGGATGGATCACACCAAACTTTAGAGAAAGGACTTCCATACAAATTCAAGGAGCATGTTTTTTTTTTACAACTGAATGAATCACTTCATGTTGTACTTTGTGACACATATAAAGCTGTCTCAAACAAGGTGTCGATCAGGGCGTGCAGCCACCCCAAACGAGCGGAGTGGTCTAGACCATGACCATGTTTTACACTTACTTTGGGACGCTGGGCTGTGAAGTACGTGGCAGATACCCGTTGAGTTTGGCTAATTAGCGGCATGATCCGGTCCAATGGGTCAGCAGAGAGTGAGAGGAGTGTGGTGGGGGTAACAGGCTGGGACTGCAGGCGGAGATGAATGTGTGGTCAGTCTCAGCCCAGCAGATCCATATTTAAACTGTCTCCATGTTTTATAGCATGGGGCACAAAAGCAGAACCTCCCTGTCTGAGAGCCATAGCTCAGCATTAAAATTATACATCGCCTCTAATAAATCACAGGGGTGCGCCCCGGGGCCAAAAGGCATGGTAGAGATAGTAGTGTGTGCACACCCGGACATGCAAGCCACTATGAACAGGTTTGACCCAATGCAATGCAGCCCTTGCTCACTTGAAACAGATATTCACATTCAAGTGTCCAACCACCCGAGCGCAATGGTGCTCTCCCAAATGTGATCGGTGCTGAATAGTGTCCTGCTATTGAAGCACAGGGAAAAAGAATAAAGTAGAACAGTGACAAAGTAGAACCCTGAAAAAGTCTACCCTTGATGGTATTGAATACCATTGTCCAGAGCTAATTGCTGTACTCCTCTTTATCTTTGGAGAGTCCCAGGTTGCCATTCGGATTATTGGTTGTGAGATATAGCTTCACAGGGTCCTTTTAGTTCAATTTGCCTCATATGATGACTAATTTGGACATACGGGCATATTAAGTTATTTATTTTTGAGGTTTTGTAAACGTAAATAACAACACATAGTAGCCTGGGTGCCAGCCGAACTCAGACCCGCCCTTAACATTTGAGGTTGGGAAGTTCAGTCTGGCATTGCTTCGTTGACGAGCATAGTTGGCGCAACTATGCTCGAACCAGAGCTGTTCGGACCAATCAAATTGTCAGGGCGGGCTTTATATGATGATGGACTGATGATGACATTAACGTAATCAACCACATCACCAAAGACAGCTTGGGTTGAATTTGTTTACAACAAAGATGATGCTCTGATTGGTTGTAGGTCTATCCAATTGAGTCAAGGCATTTTTTCCTGGTTCGGTTGAAACACGCCCCATAATCTCGGCCCAATAGATCATCAGTATCAGACCTCACTAGAATTTTGAGTATGACAACGTCAGGCTAGTCTAAGGGCCCACTTCCAAGCCAGCTGAGGCATCATTCTACTAACAATTAGCTAACTGCCTTAGCTAGCCTTCAGGTGTGGATAAATGTCCCCTGAGGCCTGGGTATTAATTCCACACTAAGGGTGACATCCGGTGTAATTCTGGCCGGTTCCCAGCACAGGAAAATCAATGGCCTTAACAGCAGCAGTGCTTCTCTGTGGGGTTAATTACAGATGAGGGAGTAAGTGAGAGAGACGAAGAAAGATTGAGTCTTAGCTGAAGATGCCACAGATGCAGTTTGGGAGGGGGTTATTTCTACAATTCAGCTCCCAAGTGTGATGAAAATGTTTAATTCATAGCTTTTTTTTTAATTATTCATTTTATTCAAAGCAAGAGCGAATCAAGAAGAGAAATGTGCTTTGTCATTTCTAAGTCATTCATAACATTGGCTGTAATTTTTCCTCCAACATTTCATGTCTGTGATTTCCTCGTGATGTGATTTTAAAGTGATAATTAACTAAACAAATATGTCAAAGTTGTTCAGGATGCATGCATGCCAGTATCCCACAAAAAAAGAGACAAATTCCAGTTTCAAGAGGTATAATATAGACTGTCCTCTCAAGACCTTTCCAGGTTTAACACAGACATCATTGCTCATTATTACAATTTAAACAGAGGACAAATATAGTGGCAAGCATGAACTGAGAAGCTGAGAAGCTTTATGATAGCTTCATTACCCTCTAATTAAGGCAAACAGAGTTAATGATGTTTAATATTGGGGCAATCAAACATTTAATGCAAAGGTCTACTTTTGGAAGGCTGTTCATAAAATTGTCAATTAGAAAGGCACTATATGAACCACAGGGCATTCAATAGAGCTTAATATGCATAACATGTTTGTCTTGATCACAGACTGTTGCAAGGGAACTAATAAAAGAGTTAACATGTTAACTATTTAGACATGGAGGAAATGTGATATCGGGGGTTGAGGGCTAGATATCCGTCATTAAGAAAATGATTAAGCAATTTGTTTGAAATTGTGTCATAAATCAATATAATTGAGTCAACACCACTTAAAATTAGGTGTGGATATTAGCACTCAGAATTAGGGACGATACAGAGAAGACTGTTATCACGCTTTTTAAATGAAAAAAATATATAACCACTAGTGGTGATAATCGGTGTCCAAGCACAATGTCCATGGGGTGTAGTGGTGGTTGTGTGTACCAAGTTTGCTTATGATTGAACCTTTATCTGAGAAAATAGTGGCAGTAGAATCATTATGGACCCCACCCTGAAATGTTATTGTCGTGTAATCTTGAAAAGAAGTAATGAATCAAAAGTTTGAGAAAGCCATTTTAATAACATGGTGTTAGATGTTGTAAACCAATTTTGCTGATGGGGATGAAGAGGTAGTGATACCTTTGGAGAGAGTTTTTTTTAGTTTTTTGGAAAATGGTGGGAACATTTGGGGTGGTAATGCAAAAAGGAATGAAGCAAGAACATATTTTTGGTGCACCTTCTGTAGTTTCTTTATGAGGCAAAATGTAAATGTGCATATCATAGAATCCCCTTATGGCCAATCTATGTCATATTTGATACATACTGTAGCCTGTATAAGTCATTATGTCTTAATCTATTAAGTTTCATGTGGTTATGGCCATTGGCATACAGTATATTGATAGCTGAAGTTCTATTGCCAGTTAACGGCCATTTCTAAAGAGGGAGCCAATTTGCACTTGGAAATGTTATAGAATGAGGCCAGGTCTAACTGTACCAAATGTCACACTATGTCAAGCAGTTCTTGAGATATTAATATGTGGCAGCTCTCCCTGATATGTGGAATTTAACAAAAAAAGTTTAGGTAAGATTTGACCTATACATGAGAAGGTATAGTCAATAGAACCATAATGGGCAAAACCCTGAAATATGATTAATGCATATCTTTAAAACAGAGTGACAAATCAAAAATCATTGTGACAAATCATTTTTGTCAACATGAATCAGAACAAGCACAAAAACAGTAGGGATTCAGCAACATCTCTGCTTGGACCCTTAAGGAAATAGACATGTATACTATCGCTTACAGTTAAAAAAATAAAAAAAAAATAAAAAATACATTTATCAAAAAACATTTATCCATCTAAACACCTACACTCTACACCTACACTATCACCCAATACCATTTTTCTTTGTGTGGTTGGACAATGGTTTGAGCATGGTCTGGTTGGAGATGTTATTCTCTCTCTACCCCTCTCTCTTTCTTGCTCTCACTCTCCCTTGCTCTCTTCTTACCCCTCTCCCTCTGTCAGCCTAGGACACAATTACAGTCTTTGATTGCTATCAGACAGGGTTGAGGGGCTCTCAAATTAGGGGATAAATAGGATTTCCTACATGGCGAATGGCAAAGGCCAGGGAACAGTAATGAAAACCTATACATCACAATCAGGCCGACAATCCTATTCATACGGCAATGCGTTACGTTCACTCTTCATAATAACGGCGAGATGACAGTCGTGGCTGTAAGGCATGGGTGAGACACTCACGTCTGTCCCCCTCCCCCACAGATCTCTTTCTCTCTGTCTCCCTCTCTCTCTTTCTCTCTCTCTCTCTCTCTCTCTCTCTCTCTCGCGCGCACACACACACACACACACACACACACTGCCCTGAAATCATCCCTCTTGTCCTCTATGGTGCTGGTTAAGGCTCAGTGGCTGTGTGTTTTGTCTGTTACCAGCACATCCTCGAAGTGTAAAGTTAATTTATTTGTTCACCAGAGTGGTGGTTGCGTTTTCCCTGCTGAGAGTCGGTTGTAGTAGGTGGATGTTAACAGAAAACATTCATATGTGGGGACGGAGTATGTTGGATAATACAACACAATATAAACAATCAATGAAAATAAATAAATGAAACAATAAATGCAAATTTGCCTGTTCTTAATACTTAGAGACTCAATAATGGATAGACACATACCCATAGCACTACCACCACCACGAAAAAAAAAAAGTTGGCGGAGCTGAGTGTCTGAGTCAGAACCGCAGGCCACAGCTGCCACCCTACTGCGTCCGCCATAGACAGACCCTCTCATAGATGAGGACTCATTTACCTCCCCAATCAGCTGGAGGAGATTCAATCTTCCTCCTAATTTACTCACGCCAGATGTCAGGCGGCGGCAGAGCTGAATCGCCGTGCGCCGCACAGCCTTCGCCCGCTCCTGGCCCGGCCACAATTACCTGGGCAAAAATTGGAATCCCGGACCCTCTCAAGTCGGAGTCTGTTAGCTTGGTGTGCGTGTGTGTGTGTGTGTGTGTGTGTGTGTGTGTGTGTGTGTGTGTGTGTGTGTGTGTGTGTGTGTGTGTGTGTGTGTGTGTGTGTGTGTGTGTGTGTGTGTGTGTGTGTGTGTGTGTGTGTGTGTGTGTGTGTGTGTGTGTGTGTGTGGTGGTGGTGGTGGTGGTGGTTGTGGGGGGGGGGGTGGAATCAATTATTGTGCAATGCTATGTGTAATACAAACTCATTCACTCAGCTGTCTATTGACAATATGTCAAGGAATATGGTTGAGAGGATGATGAGAAGATACACGATTGTGCCGAGGAATGCCACTAGGGAATTAAGAGAAACGGTTTCACTGCAACAAAAAGTGTTTATGTTGTTTCAGACTTTCAAAACTACCACATCAAAATTGAACAATTGTTTGTTATTGTCTGTTTCCCCCTATTTTAGGGCATATACATGTACACTTTAAGACTGTCAGGAATAAAATTGCCCTTTTTTTAAATGATCTGATTGTATATCCTTAGTGGTATCAGAGCTCTCCTCCGTGGTATACAAAACATCATAAGTGAGTTATATCAACAAACTGCAGTCAACGTTGTTCAGTTAATTACATTCTAATTTCAATTGTATCCATATTTTTACATTGAAAAAAATATTACTCTATTTAAAAAGGCCACAGCAGTGCTTTTAAACATAATAGTTATTAACCCACTTGAGGTGTAGAAGCATGTGGATCATCCCCATGTCTTCCTCTTCGGCTGCTCTGTTCTCCAGCTTGTACCTCCCTCTCTCTGGTCCCCTTTATGTTTGCCTGAGAGAAAAAGACATTAAAAAGAGCAAAGATTTGTTTCCATGCACCTGCCACTCCAGGGTGTTCTGTCATGCTCCTCCTGTGGGAAGCATGCTTTAAAAAAAACGAGCAATGGCACTCGCGGCCTCTTTAGCACTTCGATCCTACGCTGGCGATCGATCCCGGTGGCTGCTAGTTGGGGAGGACGTCTGAGGAATACACAAACATATATTTAATTTCTTGCCAAGGTGACAAGCAAAAGCGCACCGAGTGGCGATCAATACCATGAACGTGAAATCGCAGCGGAGGTTGAAGGAGGGGAGAGCAAACAATGGTCTATCAGATTGGAGTTGACTTCTCCTTGTGTCTCTGACAGGTGTGTGACAATAGATTGGCTCAGAAATCTAATGGCGCAGGGAGACAAAGAGGCAAGATAAAATGGAGATTCCTAATGTGTGTCTGTCGGGCATTTTAATCTGTGACAGCGCAGGGGATTTGGTGAAAGCCATTATCACGCAGTCCCCCCTGCACAGATAACACCGCTTATCTTACCACCGGGGCTATTGAACAGATGCTTTTGAAGAAACGATGTGCATGTGTGCCCATCCATGCATGTGTGTGTGTGTGTGTGTGTGTGTGTGTGTGTGTGTGTGTGTGTGTGTGTGTGTGTGTGTGTGTGTGTGTGTGTGTGTGTGTGTGTATGTGTCTATGTAGTGTGTGTGTGTGAGAGAGAGTATGTGGCAGAAAGAAAAAAAAAATAATTAAGTAACACCAAACTAAGACTGAAATATGAGATGACAAGCATGTACTCACTTTGGAGTCTCATCACTTCACTGTGATGCTTCATAGAAGAGGTCTTCTGCCTTTCACTGATCCAAATTCATATCTGTCACAGCTCAGCCACACAATAATACCTTTTATTTATTTCCGGTTGAAATTAAAGCCTTTTATCAAACTTTTTTTTTTTTTTTAATGAAGTAACAATGACTCAGTGAAACAGACTCAACTTTGCAACATGCATCTGCTGTCAGTCACCAGGAAACAGTGACCGAGTGGTCACCCATGGCATAATGCAGCTTGCACTCATCCTCTCTGTATGGGTCACTCCAGAGACCCTCCCGGAGAGGAACATTATCCCGCCTTACAGTATATCCCCACCACCTCGTCACTTGTTTAGTGATGTGCGCAGCCAAGTATCTGAGCGTGATGGGGACGGCGTAGAGAGAGAGGGGGGAACTAGCCATGGTTGTGGCGCGGCGCGGTGCGGTGCAGTGTAATGGACTGGGGAAAGGTAAATGCCTGAGAGGAGATGAGCCTCCTGGGCTCTGGGCCCGTCCGAACATGGTGTTCATCATGTTGTCCCGCCCGCGATCGCTCCAATCCATCAGTCCTCCACGCTCGTCCATCATCACACCCACCGTCACACACACACACATTCTCTCACACACACGCATCGCTCCCCTTCCCAATCCTGTGGGGGCCCCCCTGGATCATGAGAGGTGGAGATGAACAATGCGGATTGCTTAGTGAGGCGCCCAGCTCAGCTCAAGTCCCACCTATGGCACTGGAGATGGAGGGAGTATGGCTCTCCCCTGTGGCTCGCCAGAGTGGGAAAGGAAGCCTATAAACTACAGCACACTATCACACTCTCCTCACAGGTGTGTGTGTGTGTGTGTGTGTGTGTGTGTGTGTGTGTGTGTGTGTGTGTGTGTGTGTGTGTGTGTGTGTGTGTGTGTGTGTGTGTGTGTGTGTGTGTGTGTGTGTGTGTGTGTGTGTGTGTGTGTGTGTGTGTGTGTGTGTGTGTGTGTGTGTGTATACGTACATGTAAGTGTACATGTAAGTGTACATGTGTGCGTGGGGAGTTGTGAGAGTTTGAGGAGGGCACACACCACCAGGATGGCTCTGATCCTGCGTATATTTCCTGGTGGCATGAAGTCGCCTGTCCCTTGCCTACGTTTCCCAGCTGATGTTGCCCTCCCACACACATACACACACACACACACACACACACACAAACACACACACCCCTTGCCACCCTGGAGCTACAAGGGGATCGATCTGCCAAAACACTGCACTGTGAAACCAGTGCACTGGCTAATTCACTATCGATCCAGACGTTGGGCAATCTTCCCTTCGCTTTGTTTGTGACTGAGTATCTGTCACGGTCCACTTCATGTGGAGAGGGAGACGCAGGGACAGAGATGGAGAGGGAGTGAAGAGAGGAGAGGAGTAACAGAGAGACACTGTCCCATTGTGAGACACTGGAAACCACAGGCTCCCCTGACACTTCTGTGAGCTCTTTACAAAGGTGGTGGTGCTGGTGGTGGTGGTGGTGGGGGGTGGGGTGGAGTGAACTGAGTGGAAAGATAGTCTCATGTCACAGTGGGCAGTTTGCTGAAAGGGAATCCACCGAGGATAACAAACACTGTGGTCGTGTCAGGAAATGGACACGCAGACACACCACATTCCCGCGTTTTCTGACACGAGGGAAATTTGTCTAACTTCCTTTTCCTACCTTCTGTTTTTGCAGTGGAACACATACTGGAACTTACATGTGTAAACATGAATGTCCCTTTGGGACAATAAAGACAATCTATCTATAATGTGTTGATGAAACCTGCATTCACTTTCTCTTGTTTCAGTGATGCAGATTTTTTACAGTCCAGGTATCCCCAAATATTCACTAGGATGACCTCCCATAATAGACTATATAATAAGCTAAATATATCAAACCACGCACGTCTTAATTACTGTCCATTAAGAGAGCTCTCTGAGCAGCCCCCCTCCTCAACACGCGGTGAATCACATCACCTTAACCAGCTCCTGCACAGGACATAATTGGAATGACCTTTGACCCCCTGCCCTTGTATTTATTGCTCGGCACCGTATTACTCCCCTGTGTTAACTACCTACCATATTAACCCCTCACTCACCCCGAGAGAGGAAGAAAGAGAGATTTTATTCAGAAGGCGTTTCAAAAGCTAAGATACGCTCTTCTTAGCACTGTGTAAATAGTAATCCATGACCAATTACCACTATGTGAAGTAGAGTAGAAATTGTTGAAATGTATTGTTTCAGTTTTTTACTTGTGTCTTTGTTACTTTATGTTATATATCATTTTGGGTCAGTGATGTGAAAGAGAAATGTGGCAAAATGTATTTGTGAAATATGTTACTCTTTATAACCTATTTTCTATCATGTTTCCAATCCATTATTTCTTATATTATTTAGAATGTAATAAAACATAGCTAAAAGACATATATTTATAAAAAGAAAAGAAAAAAATTGACTTTATCAAAAAATTGATAATTCAGCTGTTGTGCTTTGTTACTTACACTGTCTGAATTCAAATAAGTTATTCAAAAGAAGATAATAATTAGATTGATACATGTCAGAAAATTGTAAACACTGAAGAATTCTCTTTTTCTTCCTCATGCGCTGAATCCAGTACACAAAAGACGGACGGCCAACTCTGCTCCTCTGTGTCGTGTACTTCAGCAGGTGTCGACTAGCATGATGTATTTGGCAATCTGCAAGGGGCCAGACGCAGCCATCTCCACAGGAGTGAGGGGTGAGCACATAAAAGGTGAGGGGAGAGACAGGGGAGGGGGATGGGAGCTGTAAGATAAAGGTGTGTGGGGGGGGGGGTCAGAGGGTCGGGTGGGGTGGGGGGTTTGTAATTCCGGGAGGGGGTCATCCGCCGTGGCCCTATCTGTGTGATGGGGGTGACACAGTTGTTGCTATTAATTAGAAGTGTGTCACTAAGTAAATGTGTTGTGACCCGGGCCACAGCCAGACGCTGTCCCCTGACACGCCGCTGTCAGCCAATCTCTCCGACCTGTTAAACACGCCGCCAGCTGCTCCACCCCGGCACCGCGCACGCACATTTGTGGAGGTGGACACAGAGCAGTGGGAGAGGAAAGGGTGGAGAGGGACGGAGAGAAGAGGGGGATAGAAAGATGAGCAGAGGAGAGGGGAAGTGGATGGAGAGAGGAAGAAGGGTGGGAGAGAGGAGGGTGGAGGAGGAGTGGATAGAGAGGAGCGTGGAGGAGAGGGAGAGGTGGATAGGAAGGAGAAGAGAAGGCAGGGATAGAAGAGATGGTCAAATAGAAGAGTGGAGGAGAGGGAGAGGTGGATAGAGAGAAGCATGGAGGAGAGGGAGAGGTGGATAGAGAGGAGCATGGAGGAGAGGGAGAGGTGGAGAGAGAGGAGCATGGAGGAGAGAGAGAGGTGGATAGAGAGAAGCACAGAGGAGAGGTGGATAGTGAGGAGCATGGAGGAGAGGGGAGTTGGATAGAGAGAAGCATGGAGGAGAGGGAGAGGTGGAGAGCAAGGAGAGCAGAAGGCAGGGAAAGTGGAGGTGGCCAAATAGAAGTGTGGATGAGCAGACGAGAGAGCTGATCATGTACCCAAAAATGACATCTTCCACCTACCTACCACTAGCGGTAATTACATTCTGGGATAATAGCTGGAGACTGAAGGGCCAATAAATTGTTCATCTCTCCCATGGGCGGTAGCTGTAGACTGGCATCTCATTGGCATCACCTTCTCCTCAGGCAAATCTGTCTGGCTTCCATTCCATGGAAATCTGCACCGTCATTTGGCTGTTGTGGTCTGATAATAAGGCGATTCTCCGTCTTTCTGAGTTTGTGTGCACATGTGTTTATGTTTGCTTGTGTGTGTGTGTCTGTCTGTCTGTCTGTGTCTATGTGCGCACGCTCACCGGAGGGGTGGAAGTGTTCGGATCAGAATTCACTGTCCAAACCCCTCCGCCTGTTTGGACAAAGCTCAGACGTGCTCATCTCCTCTCACCTTGTCCAAGTCCTCTCTGTCCTCTACTCGCTCTCTCTCTCTCCCTCTCCCTCTCTCTCTCTCTCTCTCTCTCTCTCGGCGGTGACACCCTTCCTTTCCGTAGGCTAATTGGAATCTAGTCTCTAAGTAAATGCCTTGTGACCAGTCTCTGACAGCCGTGCCGTCCTGCCACAAGGTTCCGGCAGCCAATCAGCATCAGATGGACAGCTTGGTGGCAGTGGTGGCAAGGAGCGTCTGTTTGAACCAGAGTGAGAAGGTGTGTGTGTGTGTTTTCGTGTGTGTGTGTGTGTGACTTTGTGTGTGTGTGTGTGTAGTGGGGTGATGGTTGTGGCTTCTCTCTTGGCGGTGACCTGACATTCGTATCAGCGGCCGGGAGAGAGTGAGAGGACAAGTGAAGCCAGCCAGGCATCCCTGTCCCTGGGAAGCAGGGATAATGCACTGCCTGAGTGTGCGTGTGTGCGTGTGTGCGTGTGTGTGTGTGTGTGTGTGTGTGTGTGTGTGACTGACTTCATCCTTGCCCCCGCTCAGCTCATTTCCTTTCCAATTAGACAGGGGAGATGTCGGCCCTCTCAACCCCCCCATTCCAAACCCCTCTTCTCTCTCTCTCTCTCTCGCACACACACACACACACACACACATTGCGTGCTTCTCTCGGCCTTCACTCACCCAGGCTGGGATGTGACAGAGAAGGGCCCCGGCTCCAGAGTTTCCTGCCATGTCCTTGATGTCCATCTTGCTTTGCACCTCTGCCGACGCTGCCAGGGAGGGAGAAGTCACTGTTGTTTTTGTCAAGGATGCCACACCGTGTTGTGTTGTATGTGCTTACACAAACACACAGAGAGGAGAGGAGACGTGAGACGAGACGGGGCGAGGGAGAAGGAGAAGGAGGGCGAGGGAAGGAGATGAGATGTCTTCTAGGAATATGTCTGGCATATTCAGGCATTGCTGTTTTGTGGATCTCCCCCAAGCAGCCATCAGGGTCACCTGACAGCAGTACCAGGGCCAGCTTTTCCCCAGGAGACAGAAAATAAGGCAAACATTTGCAAAGGAAAATATTTGAACATGCCGGTGCAAAAAAAAACAGCAACATTCAACCCCCACATGCATCCGTCCTCACATTCCCTCATCTGAGTCCTGTAGGACCCACAGTCACTAAGGGGTCTCTGTGTGGCCGCTACTGTACATCACAAACAAAGACTTTTTTTTTTTCGCACTCGTTTCCCAATGAGTTCTTGATGCATTAAAGAGCGCAGCCCGGCAGGTCAGTTTGACAAGAGGCACAAGGTGGCTGACAGCTGTCGTTGTGACCCACTGTGTGGCATTCCATAATGCACACACACACACACACACACACACACACACACACACACGCGCACGCACGCCCTGTGGGCACCACGGCGTATGCTAATGCGGGGTGACGTGGCACATGGCCGTCCTTGCCAGGGCCTGGCAGTGGCCACGGGGTCCATCAGGCTAAGCGCGGTAATGCGCGGCAGCGGCGCGGTGCGGTGCGGCGGCACTCACATGTAGATGTCCTCGCCGCGGCGGTAATTAGGCAGGACCAAGAAGCTCAGGGGGACGTCTGCTCCCACTTAACATCCTGTGAGCGGAGCCGAGCGGGGCTTTAAAAGAGCAGCGTTCGTCCGCGGCTAAAAACGAGCCCCCCCCCCCCCTTTCATCCGGAGGCAGATTTCCCTTGAGACACGCGGGTGAGAGAGAGAGAGAGAGAGAGAGAGAGGAGGGGAAGGACGTGGAGAGCCTGAGCTATGCTGCCCCATCTGAGGCAAGTTCGGAAACTAAAAAAAAAAAAAAAAAAAAATGGCGCAGATTGATCTAATTCACACCAAAGTCACGGTTATTTTTATTTTTTTTTCTAAAAAAGACAAAGAGCATGTTATTTGCTCCTGGAAAACTATGGACACATACAATGGCTACAGAAAAAGAAGTCATGTGTTTAACAGACATGCTTCCAGGCAGAAAGAGAGAAAGAGGGAAAGAGGGAGAGAGAGAGAGCGAGAGAGAGGAAGATGGAGGGAGGGGTGTCACTGGGTGCCACGGCTGCACTCGAGCAGCTCTCAGTTTAGGGTGGGATGAGCGGGGCGATCTGCTGCGGGAGGCCAGTGCTGATTAACTCCATCACATCCATCAGGTCCACCTCCAGCCTGCGCCCCCACCTCCACCTCCACCCTCCGATCCCCACCCACCTACCCCCCCAACTCATCTCCCTGCCTCACCTCCCTCCCCTCTGCCAGCGCTCTGCTCTGGGCTGCTCTGCTCCGCGCGGCGTGCCTGTCCCCTGCTCGGGCTGTCTGATTGCCTGCTGCCACCGGGCTCCGTAATGATGTCCCCGGTAAAGAGAGACACATTAGGGAGGAAATCAGAGCTGAGATGCAGCCACGCACATGCCAAAGGTTCCGTCTACCTCCCCTCCTCCTACCCGCGACCCACCGCCCCAATCCAACCCACCCACCCACCCACCCCCTCACAACACACACACCCTCACAACACACACACACACACACACACACACACACACACACACACACACACCACCCCCCCCCCCCATGCCTCCGAGTGGTGTGAGATTTAAATCCAGACACACCAATCCAGACGGGAGAGGTGTGAGAGGCCCTGGATGTATAACCAGAGGAGGTGTCCGTGGGAGTGTGTGTGCGTGGGCGGCCGGGCCAATTACGCCGCGTGTTGTAGGGGGCACTGGATACAATTCGCACAGTTTATTTTCTGCCCGCAAATCTGGGTCAGTGGTCCGATGAAGCAGGACATCCAGCTAAAGTCCTCACACGCCACTTTACAATGACAGCAGGGAAACACACACACCTACGCACATGCACACATCCACCATAAGCTTTCTGCGGACAGTGTCCTGCATCTTGCATGGCGATAAATGCACAGCAGGCTGTTATATGTACTGTATGCCACTATTTATGCTTAGTTTTGACATATATACACACACACTTTGCTGTCACAAGGATTATATTGTCTTCACAATGACACAAAAGCAAATTTAATGCCAATGTGCCATTACTTTATGTTAAATTGTGTGTTTCTCCTGGATATTTAGATGAGATTTGTATGTGAAAGCAGTTTTCCTGATGCCCAGAATGCAGTTGCAGAACTAGAGAGATGAAGGACAAATCTATCTGTAAGTCATTGCTTGTAGTCCATAAAGATAGGCCATTAATAAATATTTGCCATTAATAGATATAGGTATGTTGAAGAGCCACCCCGACACACATGAACATGCAATCTGAAGGTCAAGGAGACATGCATATTCATGGCAGGCCCAGGCGCAGGATCGATGGCTTTTAATTGTTTTTCCTGGTTTGTGGAAGGAAGTGGCAGAGCCTATTGATCTGTTGGAGACGCGGCAGCACACAAACCAGGGCTGGGAGACCTCCGCCTGGCGCTGGGACAGACGCCGGAGAGAGGATGGGAGTGTGACAGGGAAGGTGTCACCACTAACAAACAACACAACTGCCACATCAGTGTGCGCATGCCGGAGCACACATCCAGCGTCCATCACGTTCACCTCTCCTGGCAGGACACGTTCAGGTGTATGTAAATCTGCACACATCCAGCACCAATCACTTTCAGCTTTCTTGGCGCATACATATCCACATATACTCTCTTAGCACAAACTGTACATACATGTATCCATAAATACATTTATTTATAGTGTACAGTACAGATACAACACATAGGCACTGAGAATAGTTATCTGGTGCAAGTATCATTGTGTTAATGGTTGAAGCTCAGACATATGTACAACATATTTCTATTTCAACTACATATTTCAGTGCCAATAATGTTCACTCTGGATAAACCACATTTGGGTATATGCAATTGTAAACATGATGTAAATATTGTATATTATATGCTGTATGTGTATAAACAACACATCAGGCTCTTCACAATAAGTATACTGTATATTCAGAGTTCACCTCTCTCTGCCAACCCCTTTCAGACATATATACAACATGTGATGTAACTATGGTATATGATCTATGAGGTAAATGTGTATGGTGAAATAAACCGTGGTTACCCTCGCCATACTACTTCATGCAGTACCACATCAAGCTCTAAAAATATTTGCCAAGTAGCCGCGGGATACCAGACATTCTAGCCACTCAGAGACCAGCATCACGGGGAGAATGATTCAGAGCCCACTCTTGCGACTGAAAAGGCTAAAACAACAGACTCCTTGGCAGCCGCTCCCTCCCAGAGACTCCAGTCTGGTGTGAAGGCGAACTTCCAAACTGCGCTGCTCTCGCCTTGACCCCGCGATCGAAAAACATTCTTTCAGCGGCAACAACACACAGAGAGAGAAAGAAACAGCGAGAGAGAGAGAGAGAGTGCAAACATTGCACTCAACCAAAAGAGGAACCGCTGAACATAAAACTATTGGGACACCACAATGCGTCCTTTTCTCTGACTGTGATTGAATCAGCCGGCACAATCGGCTTGGCCAGAGATGGCCCCTGGACGGCGGCTTCTGTTCGGCTCTCCCCATGTCTTGTCACGTCGCCTCCTCCTCCTCCTCCTCCTCCTCCTCCCCTGAGCCTCCCCAAAAAGGGTGTAATCAGCGTGAACTGAAGCACGGCGAAAAAAACATTTAAGTGAAGTAATGAAAGGGGATTGGGGAACCACTGAAGAATAACATTGGGGCTGCTTTGCCGCCGTCAAATCGCATCAGGCTCCCGGTAATAGATTCTCCACCAGACACTCAATTCCATTCAAAGGAGAGTCCTCTTTATCCCACCGCATCAAATATTTAAACACTTGTATTAGAGACAGTGTCAAGCTTCTCGGCCAGCGCGTTACGGCGCCAATACCCCCACATCTATTTTTTTCCCCAACGCACTTTCTTCTCCTCTTGTTAGAAGTCAGTGCACCTCGTACCTACAAGTAAACCCACATTTTTTTTTCGTTTTTGTCTCTTTTCCCCCCCTCAATCCGTGTCTCTCGAGACATAAAATATTAGAGGGGTCTTCTGTAGTTCAGTCTTTGTGGCTGGCTGGTCTTTTCAATTTGATGTGGGTGGGTTTAAAGTTCTCCTGGGAGAAACCGAGGGCTGAAGTTGGGGCAGGAGCAGAGAGAAACAGAAAGTACAGAGAAGTGACAGAGAGTTGAGGGAGAGAGAGTTGGCCAACTCGGGGCCGACGCAGCCTAGCTTGTCAAATCTGTGGCCTCTAAATGAATTGGCATATCTGTTCTGCGCGTGGAGATATGTCTAGCGCCTTGCTTGGCTGCCGCCGGATTACACTGTCTGTTAGTGATGGGCATCTACAGACCACAAGCAAAAAGCAGCGTTTAACAGCTCTCTATCCATTCTCCCACAGTCATGGGCCACTCTTCCTCTCTCTCTCTCTCTCCTCGCCATCTCTCTTCTCTCGTTTACTTATTATTCTCTTCTTCCTCCTCCTCCTGCTCTTCTTCCTCACTCTCTTCCTCCTCTATCTCTCCCTCCCTCCCCCGTTCGTGCTCCATGTCCTCCAACACACTCAAACAGGGGCCCCATTAGTTTAGCGAGCAGTGTTGTATGAAAGCCGGTGGTTGGTGGCTAATGCTGTTCCTATTCTCACTGGTCTGTGACAGCCCCCCCGGTAATGCTGTTCCTGTCTAAATGG
Organism: Sardina pilchardus; assembly: GCF_963854185.1. Taxonomy (NCBI): domain Eukaryota; kingdom Metazoa; phylum Chordata; class Actinopteri; order Clupeiformes; family Clupeidae; genus Sardina; species Sardina pilchardus. Next base: position 17,287,659 of record NC_085008.1, on the reverse strand, counting down.
AGGGAGCCTTTCCATTAGGGCCCGGGGAAGGGGCGCTGACACCTAACTGAGCCTTCCACTGCACTCCACTACTGATTAGTGGCTGGAAATGAGTTGGCGCGAGCCGAGAGGGAGCCTGACAAGAGGCTGAGGAGGTGGTGGACAGGACAGGACAGGACGGCGTGGCTCCTCAGCGCGCAAGTGTGTGTGTGTGTGTGTGTGTGTGTGTGTGTGTGTGTGTGTGTGTGTGTGTGTGTGTGTGTGTGTGTGTGTGTGTGTGTGTGTGTGTGTGTGTGTGTGTGTGTGTGTGTGTGTGTGTGTGTGTGTGTGTGTGTGTGTGTGTGTGTGTGTGTGTGTGTGTGTGTGTGTGTTTGTGTGTGTGTATGTGTGTGTGCGTGCACGTGCATGCGTCCCTGCATGTGTGTGTGTGTGTGTGTGTGTATGAGGGGAAAAAAAGAGGCCAATGGAGTAGGAGAGAGTATCAGCGAGTAAGGTAATTTTGCCAAAGAGATAGTTGCCTGTAAAAGATGGGGACTGTGAATGTTTTTTATTGGCTGTGGTCATTACTTATTCCAACCTTTGCCTTTTGACTGGAGGCATATGGTTATGGCCTACTACACAAAGGCACATTTACACAGAGAGAAAAAGAGATAATAAGGATTCCTGTTATTAGATTTAGACCTGGAGGGAGTACAAAGAGAAGCCATAGCATAGATTGAGATTTTTATGTCAGTGAAGTCTATTGCAGTCTACTGGCCGCACTTTCCCCCTGTGACTATTCCACTCTGAGAGAGCGCTCCCCTGACCGCTTTCTGCCCAAACTGAACATCTCTTATACATATATTATCCACCTTCCTCATTACACCGGATCATTCCAGAATTAGATTTCAGCCCTCCAATATTGGCTGCAAGAGCTGGCTGCTTTGTGCTGTAGTCAAAGGTTAAAATACCAATCAAGGTAACGCGGACGATGGAGCTAGACATTTTAATATTCGCTTAGCCGGTAATTGTAAGGGGAGGTAATATCTTCTCCCTCGTACCATTATCCCAAAGGCAACATGTGTTAACAGGCCAGTAGAACTGGAGAGTGGTGATCGTTTACGGAGCTGCGGATATGAAGGGGACCAGAGAGAAGTCAAGGGGAGAGAGCTACACTTGAAAGACGTCCAGAGGATGGACAGGGAAGAATAGACAAGAGGCAAGGACTCACTCTGATGTTATAATCACACCCTACTGTACTGTACATCGGAAAGCTGTTTTTTGTTCTAGCCTCCTTAAAAATATTATCTTACTGCATGGATCCGAATATACTGTTATATAGGAAAGCAGAGTTCTAGAAGCATGGCACTTGGCATACAGTACAGTATATGTTTTTCATCTGCCATATGCTTACAGCGAACCCCACTGGCAAGGTCCTTTGGATGAAAGTGTCTACATGTAAATGACTACGTATGTAAATTAAGTTGTAGGGCTGCTAGACTAGCATGTTATGATTGTCAAAGAGATCCGAGGTTGTTGTCCCAAGATCATCTCGGTGTGTTTGGCTATTGTAGGAGCATATCCTTACTGTAGGGAGACTGTCACTATTACCCTTTCTCCACCCCCCACCCCCACCCCCCACCACCAAAAACACACACAGCCCTGAGGGCCTTCATAGTACCCCCTTCCCACCCCCACCCCTTCCTGTCCCCATGATAGACATGGCAGAGTACAGGCTAATCACTGGTGACACGGCATGGAGGGGAGAGGCCTGTTTGCAGTCAGCGGTGCGTTTGTTGGTAATTATTTTGAGAGTGTCACGTCAATGTCAGCCTCCTGGCTTGGGGAGACAGGGTGAAGGAGGGAGAGAGGGAAGGAGGGAGGGGGAGACTGGAGGAGAGGGGTGGGCTGAGGAGGAGAAGGGGGGTGCTGCCTGTCATTACTCCTCACTGTTAGCCACTTTGCCGTCTGCGGAGGGAGGGAGGGAGGAGGGAGGCGGACAGGAGTTGAGAAAATATAAGGGAATGTCTTCTGCTTTCGGCTGTTTATTCGTCCGTTTTCTATACTCCCCCCTGGCATCCTTGCCCTCCTTGCCTCATAGAAACGCAGCGCCTTGTTTACATACGTCGCTTTGAAACAACATTAGCTAACCATGCGGGTAGACACACACACACAGGTTTGGTCTCAGCACGCTTGGTGTTGATAGTTTAATGGCTGTTTGGGTTTGCGGGGCTGGCTTGGCGCGCTTGTGAATGATGTGAGTGTGTAAACAGGACCGGGCTGAAGTGAAACACCAGCAGGGACCAGGGAGGCTGGCCGGGATGGGGACCAGGACGTCGGGCGGCCCAGCTGTGCGGGGCTTTAACCCCTTGCATGCGCAGAGAAGGCGCCAGGACTCCGGGGAGGAAGCGATCAATGACGGAGACCCTAATGCGCCTCTCTGTATTACTTGTCACATTCGAGCTGGCTGGTCTGTAAGATGACACACACACACACACACACACACACACACACACACACACACACACACACACACACACACATACACACAGACTCACTCACATTCACACAATCCCTTACACAGACACAGACACACATGTGTATGTGTGTGTGTGTGTGTGTGTGTTTGGAAGGTAAAGAGAATCTGAGCTAAGCTGTCTGCCTCTCAGTCTCTCTGTTTCACAGATCTTCTCCTCTCCTCTACTGTATCACCTTCTTTCACCTTCAGTGGCTGGCTCATGTTAATCGCCCCCCCCCCCTCCCAAATGTTAATGAGGATATAACTTCTTCCTGACAGAGTAAAAACAAACTATTGTTTGCACTAAGACTTCACCAATCAAGCATAATATCACATAATAACATCATCTATGGTATTTAACGCTATTGAACTGAAATGTGAAATGAGGATAATAACCGTTTCACCATGAGGATATACTGTTGCGTATTACTCCATTACCAAAACAAAAAGATCAGCAATTAAACTTGAATTATGTCTAATCACTCTGCAACTATATACAAAGTAATTAAGTTTTTACACTTTGAAAATGAATCTTAGTGTGAAATGGAACTTTTGATTTGAAAGTGTGCCTTCCAGCCTGCAACTACTTACTTTAGGTTTCAGCTCCAGCCCGCAATTATCCAGGCACTAAGTTAAAAGAGTGAGTTAACAGTGTCTGGCATCATAATGAGCCTTGTAAGCACTTGGCTAGCTAATATTAAATTGTTATTTAATTAGCGGTGTCCTGGGCATACATTACATTGACTATGAATAAAGAGAGTAGATCTTAAATTTACTGTAGAGCCAAAGCACGCTATACACAAGGTATCCAAGTTCAGAAACCTTTAAGCTTTACTTTGAGATAGCAACACATACAAGAGCACAAGTGTATTCGTAAATACCACGGCTGTGATGAAGTCAAGTCATGCAAACAGAAGATGATTCAGACAGAGTGGGGCATGGAGGTTGACATATCGTGGACATCACAGCAAATCAGCATCACACAAAAGCGCACACACACACACACACACACACACACACACACATACACACATGCAGAGACAAGGACTGGCAGTCTTGTAATTAGGAAGCTGACCAGTCCGTGTACCTTGGGGTGTCAAATAATTCTGTAAGTAGAGACCACAGAAGTGGCCCGTCTTAACCTTGGTATGTGCAGTGAGATTTTGGTAAGAGGTGAAATGCAAGCAATATCAGGCACTTTAAATGTTACAGTATGCAAATGTTTTTTTTACAGGAACTGGTTTGGCCGACTCACGTATACTGAGATGGCTGATCTGTTGAGTCAGAAAATAGATTTGAAGAAAATCTTCCCCACAAACTGGTTCTGCATGGATACAGAAAAGATTAGCAGTGTTAGGCTACTCTACAGAAAAGAAGATGTCCGGTAAAGTGGATTTTTATTTGCTGATCAATTTCAGAGGAGAATCACTGCCTTCTCAATTAGAATGAAAAACACATGCTTTTAACCCCCCTCCCTCTCTCTCTCTCTCTCTCTCTCTCTCTCTCTCTCTCTCTCTCTCTCACACACACACACACTCACTCACATACATGCATACCCAAATATTCTTGTCTTTAGATGGCCATCATATGCTTCAAGCTTGTCAGTTAAACAGAAATGAAGTGTCACATTAGATTACCAATGAACAGTGTCTTCACTAGTTCAAGGCAGTAAGGAATTATTTCAATTAGATTATTTCAAAATGCTCTAGGGAGGAGAAATAATTATATCCACAAATCAAGAATATTTTTAATATTCAGATAATGTCATATTGAAATGTAGGGCAGCACACGCATAATTAAAAAATGGCTGTTGTTTTACAGTGAGCTCTTTACTTTTATGGGGGGGGGGGGCATATGATGGGGATGTCTAGGATTTATCATTATTCCACTGATGTACATAATATCATTACTGTACAATGTATAAAACTTACGGCAAGGCCAAAGCCTTCTGGCAAACAGTCAAATGATACATTTAGTGCGTAGAACACATCATGTGAATATGTAAAATAAAATGTTCCTCAGTTCTCAACAGAACTAAGTCAAAGACCCTCCATACAAAGGCAAGACTCGCTGCAACATGTATGGTCTTAAATAATGTAACAAATATTTCATAATATTTTAATATGACACATAGACTATATAAAATATATTCATATTAATATCAATAATTTTAAAATGATGACATTTACGAGATTACATTTCTGTAAGACATACTCGCTTGTAGATATATGGCTGTTGGAGGGCAAAAAATATGCTCCTTTGTTACCTTTGGTCATTCTCTGATGTTCCAATGGACCAACAGGTGTAATGTGTGTCTCATCCAGCAGGTGGACGCTGGTACTGCACATCGTAACAGGATGGGAACCTTACGATCTAAGTTTAGAGGAGGCTATCCTAACTTGAACCAAAAGCCCTGGGACACAAGTTTGACAATACTTTTCCCATACATAAAGTAATACATATTTGTGAAACTCTTGATACCATATTTAGGATTTTCAAGCTAAAGAAAAAATGTCATCTCTCATCTCTCCCAATCTGGGACTCCCCGGCACATGTCAATTCCATGAAAAAGAAAGAAAGAAGATTTAGCACGTGTGGAGATGAAATGACCAATACCATTATCTCCGACATCTTACTCTGGTATAGATGTAGGCTAGCCTAGCCCAGTTGGAGATAATGAATTCACTATTCACAAGGCGGCTCGAACGCTCCCATGGGAAAGAGAGCGAAGACGAAGGTGGAGGAAGGAAGAGCGAGAGAGAATGTCATTCTCAGAGAGGACCGACGTTGAGCGGTAGTACTTCTCGTGTCAGCCCACCTCGCCACAGCTCCTTCGCGCAGGACCCAAGTGAAGCCTCATGTTTGCAAGGTTCATACGTTTTTATTTCAAATCAAAGGTGAGCGCTATCACTTACTCTGCGCGCGACGTATCGGACCCCCGCGAACAAATCTCAACTGGTACGTTTTGAGAAGGGACGGAAGACGTTTATAATATCTGGAGGGACTCCTGTCATCATCCCGTGGGTAAGATTTTGACATAATTGGCATAATTTGTTTGTTGTTGTGGATACATTTATGGCAAACGAGCTACTGCATTGTAGGTGGCTGAAACGCACGAACATAAATTAGTTTCTTTACCATGGAAGTTTATGTTGTGAGAGCGCATGGTTTATCAGTGATTTCTAGAAGTTGTTCTGTTCCAATTTATCTACACAATATGACTACATTCTACATAGCAAGCATTTAATAAAAACAAATATATATACATATGTTTGATATCTGAAATATCATAGATAATACTACATGACTGAAACTGATAACGTGCACACTAGTTTATTAATAGCCAAACTAATATGTTGGGGACAACAAACTTGTAGCGATAACTGAAAAGCTCAATGCTGAATATATTTTCTGAATGGCAGAAAAAAGACATAGGACACTTAAAACCTCTATTGAAGTTCCTCTAAAAATAAGAAAATCACATTTCAAATAAGATGAGATCTATATATTTGCTATTATATAACAATGATAACAATTTATTGCTCCATATTATATCTTATAATTTAATATCACTGGATATGTTTTTGAAAACTGAATTTTCAGCCACAGTAACACTTTTCTGTTGAATTCGTTTTGGTCTGAGTGAATTTGTATGGGTCTTTATGTGTGTTTAGATTGAAATTAAATAGCAAATATTGGAACTCTGTTTCCTGCCTAAATAATTTATTGCAGATACGTCATTTATTTAATAGAATATTATGTTGGTTGGAAAACGAAAGCGCCAAATTCACAACATGTCTTTTGCTGCCTGTGTCTATTTCTAGTTTATTATATAATTCTTAGATTTTCATATAAACTATTCATAATTGTGAATTATAATGCGAGAAACGTCTGTTCACAACAACTAGCAATCAGTTAAGTACTCTAATATAGATTCTCACCTCTCGACACCCCTTACAAAAGCCCTTACAGAATCGGTGACCACTGGTGCGCGTAATTGACATAAAATGCCTTCGGAGGGCAAGACTTTCACATGGCCAATTTCCGTTTTGAACAAGAGATTGCCACTATTTCACCTTTCAATCGTTTAAAGATATTTTTATGATTATATGGATTTAGTTTTTTTTTTTTTTTCAGATGAAAGATAGTTGGTTTTAAAACTGGGCTATTAACCCACCATTTGGTGATTTTTTAAAACACTGTGGACATAGTACATCTGCATAAATCTTCAACACTTTGGAAAGAAAACATTAGGTTTTTGCACATGGCCGTGCTTTTCAAGCATACATAAACATCAGCAATTTGAGTCGTATTTTCTAAAACAGTTTAAGTTTTAACATTCATTATACCACAAATCCTGAAACTAAGAATCAACATAAATTAACAATTTTCCCCCTTTTCTTCTTGTTCTCCAAATAACCTCAGTGTCCCTGGATGTGCTTGTTTGAGCTTGATTCTTGGAGCCGGGCGCTGGCATCTCCATTTCCCTCTCTCCCCTGCTCACAGAGCTGGGCCCAGCACATCCAGATGGACCTCCATCGTGCCCCCTTCAAGATGGATAGCCCCTCTTACCTGCCCAACCCCCTGGCGTCCCCTGCCCTTATGGTCCTGGCCTCCACGGCAGAGGCTGGCCGAGATGCCTCCATCCCATGCCAGCCTCCGCGGCCGTTCGGAGTGCCCGTGTCGATGGAGAAGGACGTGCACCTGCCCTTCGGCGGAGGCGCCTACACCTTCACCTCCATGTACCACCACCGGCAGGGGGCCATGCCGGGAGGCTTCCCCGGCCGAGACTTCCCTGCCTCCCTTCTGCACCTCCACCCCCAGTTCGCCCCTCCCAACCTGGACTGCTCCCCCCTGGGGATGCTCAACCACGGTGGGGTAGGCGCCTTCCGGCCCTTCTCTTCCCCGCCGGAGGAGCGTGACGGGGCCTCCTACCACTCTGCCTTTACCCCCGCCGCCAAGAGGCTGAAGGCCTGCCTGGAGCCCGAGACGTCTCCCCACCTGCGCTACACCGATGTCGAGGGTAAGGAGTACGACTTCACCGTGGGCACTCACGTGCCCTCGTGTTCACCAGGCTCGCGGCAGCCTGCCGAGGACGCTGGGAAGAAGCTGTACTCCATGTCGGGTCTGCTGTCGGACGGAGAGGCCTCGTCCAGCCCAGAAGAGCGGAAAGAGCTCTGTGAGTGTTCACCCTTGCACCACTCAAGCACGCCATTCACCACCATTCACTCTTACATGACTCTGCTCACATCTCATCGGGAGTGGCAGCTTAGAGTTATATAACATAGAGTTTACACTACATATTACAGTATAAGCATACATTTACAAAAGTAAATATTACATATTACAGTATAAGCATACATTTACCAAAGTGGTTCTTGAGTTGTGAAACAGTGTTTTTTTATTTCATTGAAAAACTTCATGACATTCATAAGCTATTGTATGAATATAGCCACAGTGCCATTACAATAATCATCTATAATGAGGGACCCTTTCTGGCTCTTTCCATATTTTAATTCACAGATGTTTTATATGTTATATTTTGACAATTGATAGGCCAAGGCTAAGAGAGAGACAAGCGTGTGCAATTGGCAAGATATTGCATGTGTGTGTGTGTGTGTGTGTGTGTGTGTGTGTGTGTGTGTGTTTGGGAGTGTGTGTGTGTTCATTCTCATAGTTGTTGGGTCCTCTCTCTGTGTGTAAGTAGTACAGATGGTACGGGTTGAGAATGCTCCTTTCATTCCCGCACATCGGGACTCCCGAAGCAACGGGAAAACTGCAACCGCAAGGGGGCAACATAGACCGCCCGAGTTTTCGAATGTTTACAGCCTACCTCACAGCTCTCTCACTCGACGTAGCCTATAACTCAGTCAGTACAGCAGAGATGCCAGAGCAACGTTTTGGTCAACGGAGAGGGAGAGAAATGCTCCGCATATCCGTCTCATTTAATCATTAAAATGAAAGTGATTGGCGAAATTAATCAAACGACGTTTCAATAAACCATTGTTGAAATGAATGAAAATGGTTTTAGAAACCTATAGGCCTATCAGAAGGACTATTTCCTTCAATTCAACCTGAAATAGGCTACTCGAAAGGCAACCTTAGATTAATTCATGAATTCATTACGGTTACAAGACCGCATTTCCGTGAATAGGCTATTATTGTCAACGTCAAGGCGAAGACGAAAGAGATGGACAAGATGGACATTTTGGCAACATTTACATGCTAGGAATACTTAGAAATGTGTAGGCCTAAGCTATTTTAAAACGGAGGCTTGTTCATTTTAACCGGCGACGTTCAAGTAGGCTACGGCGACGTTCAAGTACATATGCCGAAGAAAGCCTCTCGAAATTCACATCCAGTTGTGGCGCATGTGGTTGAAGCATAGGTATCGTACGCCAGCGACCGGGGTTCGAAACCCAGTCGAAGAACCTTTCCGGAACCCGTCAAAACAAAATGAATCGATTTATTAAAAGAAATGAAAGATTTCCTGTTTTGAGATTCTTTTTATGTTTGCGATGTCTGCTGAAAAGAAAAGTTAATATGTTAATTCGTGGTTCAGCGCGCACTCACACACATTTTTACATTGACATAGTGTCGGGCTCAAGTGTCGTGTCGTCCTCAGTGCCGCATATAGGCTATAATGTAGTGACCTGGTTAGACGAGTGTGGGGGAGGGGGAATGATCGCACAAGACAATAATGCTCTTCATGAAATGGATCTCACAGGCGGCTGTCTGTTTTTAAATGTAGCCTACTACACCACTTGCGAAATCGGACGTGGCACATAGCCTAATTATTAGGCTAGGCTACTGGATAGCAAATCCATAGACTTTGTTCATCCTATATCCTTAAAATGAAAGTGATGACTGGCGAAATTAATCAAATGACGTTTCAATAAACCATTGTTGAAATGAATGAAAATGGTTTTAGAAACCTATAGGCCTATCAGAAGGAAATAGCCTTCAATTCAACCTGAAATAGGCTACTCGAAAGGCAACCTTAGATTAATTCATGAATTCATTAGGCTACGGTTACAAGACCGCATTTCCGTGAATAGGCTATTATTGTCAACGTCAAGGCGAAGACGAAAGAGATGGACAAGATGGACATTTTGGCAACATTTACATGCTAGGAATACTTAGAAATGTGTAGGCCTAAGCTATTTTAAAACGGAGGCTTGTTCATTTTAACCGGCGACGTTCAAGTAGGCTACGGCGACGTTCAAGTAGGCCTACATATTCCGAAAAAAGCCTCTCGAAATTCACATCTAGTTGTGGCGCATGTGGTTGAAGCATAGGTATCGTACGCCAGCGACCGGGGTTCGAAACCCAGTCGAAGAACCAATCCGGAACCCCTCAAAACAAAATGAATCGATTTATTAAAAGAAATGAAAGATTTCCTGTTTTGAGATTCTTTTTATGTTTGCGATGTCTGCTGAAAAGAAAAGTTAATATGTTAATTCGTGGTTCAGCGCGCACTCACACACATTTTTACATTGACATAGTGTCGGGCTCAAGTGTCGTCCTCATTGCCGCATAGGCTATAGGCTATAATGTAGTGAACTGGTTAGACGAGTGTGGGGGAGGGGGAATGATCGCACAAGACAATAATGCTCTTCATGAAATGGATCTCACAGGCGGCTGTCTGTTTTTAAATGTAGCCTACACCACTTGCGAAATCGGACGTGGCACATAGCCTAATTATTAGGCTACTGGATAGCAAATCCATAGACTTTGTTCATCCTATATCCTTGGCGGAGATAATAATTAGGCATATCAAATTAAAAGCACACTACGACAGGTATACTTGTGTGATCACGCAACACAAGAGAGCATTTAGCGATGGGACAGTTGTGAATGAGTGCTTAACACCCTGGAGTCTAAATACCCCCGGGGGATTTGAAAAACTGTTCCAAACACACATCTCAATCTCTGCTTTTATCATATTATAGAGACACCATTAGAAGCCTTTAATCAACTCGTTTTCAAATATATAGCCTATGTTTTAAGAGAATATGGCAATGATAATGGCACTTTCTAAAAACAATAAATTCGTAGGATTTGTCCGCTCACCTGCAGCAGGCCCATTCAAAAGCCCATCCACCTAATTTGCATTTGAAAGAGCCAATCACTAAAGTGACACATTTAGTCTAGCCTACTTTATTAGTTTTTTTTGACCCCTCTAATAAATTGCCTATAGTCCTACTACGATAATGGAGGAAGGGCTGCCTAACTGTTCCCCCTAAGAGTTTTTTCATAAGATAAAATGTTTACTCTATTTAAGTTTAGGATTTGGTAGACAAGACAACCTCGGAAAAGTTCTTCAGATAAACAATGTTTTATTGAATTAAAGGAAAGAAAATGTATCGCCAGGGTTTCGGGGCTTGCGAAGGCATTCGTTGATCTTATCGATGCAGTCCTTGCGGCCACTTCTCCCCATCGTAGGAAACTTTCTGCTTAGTGTTGACAAAGGTCTTGACGTTGTGTGGCAGTGCTTGCTTGCCCTTCGATCCATCCCAGTTGGTGGTTTTGCACCAGGCTCTAGTGCTCCTTTGTGGTGATGGCTCTGAAGAGCAGGCATCCGTATCTACCAGTGATGCGCGGGCTGATCCAAATCGAGCGGGCGACCGCGGTCACCCGCGGTCACCCGCGGTTATGGGTCAAGAAAAAATATTTTTAATGATATGCGGGTCATGTTTGGTCGGGTCGGTAAAAAAAATAAATTGTCATTTATATCGTACATAATTGTCTTTAGAAGAAAAAGACATACGTTGCAGCATTCCCACTGAAACGCGATTCTATCCCCCACATTTTGTCACGAACATGTAGAAATGCACTTGTTGTTTCTGCGTAGACAGACCCTCGGCTACACTTGACATGCAGTTGTGTTCTGTTCTCAGAGCATATGCTTTCTCTGTCTATGATCTGCAGCTTTTATCTCGAACTGCTGGCCTCTACAGAAAGTGGCAGAATCGTCTACTGAGCAGCGAAGTTGCCGATGCAATGCGTGTTTCTCAAGTCTGATAATTTCCAGCAAGATCGAATGGTATTATGGAAAGAAAAATAAACTAAAAGTTTCCCAAATCAGGAAATATTTCTTAATTTAATGTCATCAAGGCACATAGGCGTAATTTGCGGGGGGGTTAGGGGGGTTATGACCCCCGCAAAAATCAGATCCAGCTAATATAACCCCCCCAATATCAAATCAAAAAATAATAATAAAAAATTATTATCAAATTATAAAATATTCTGAATGAATAACTTTCGTTTCTTTTCTTTATTCATTTCATTTTCCAGCAAGATAGTATCATTTTTTTAAATATTCTGAAATGTACCCCCCTGCCCACCGACTACTTGGTATTACCCAACCTGCGTTCTCTAACGAAAGTTTGTTTACTAGGCTATTTTGCGCAGTCGCTGGGATGAATGGTTGGATAAAGCCCTCAACTCAGGTGGGAAGATTAAAAAGACGTTGAAAGGCAGCCAGACAGCATTTTTTCATTGTTGGTTGACACCAACCAAAAATAGGAAAAATCCTGACCAAATGGAGGTATACCCCTATTCTATTGCTAAGTTAGCTGTTAAATTAGCTGATGATTTGTTGACTGGAGTTGGCTGGCTAGCCCTATGAGCCCGACGGACGCAAAGTGCGTCAAAAACACACCCATTCTTCTCTGTTACATTGCTCCGGGATAATTAGTCACAGCGAGATGAGACCTATATTGCACGAAAGAGCAGAACCGGGGCTTTCCAACGAGACTAGACACTTGTCTGTACGATCAAGTATGAAACTAAAATAAAATCATGAAGTTAAATCAAAGTATATCATATGTACAGTCTTTGCTCTGCATTCACCCAGGCATCCAGTAGGCTACTCTCGCTTGAATTACACGTGAACCCGCCATCGGAAAGATATGGCACGTATGTCAGATGAAAGAGGAGAGCTAGAGCTATTCACAGATACCAAATAGAACCTTCTAGGCCATAAAACAGACGAAGTGACAGCAAAATAATAACTTCATTTAGCTCCACTTACCCCATGTTTTTGTGTGGCATAATAGCCTATGTTCATAATCCAATGTTATCATGTGTTTCAGTTTCTCTATGGCAAGTCACGTTCATAATACGGTTTTGAGATCCTAACAAACTCCTGTATGGTATCCAATTCAAGACTCATATTGCATCCAAATTTGTTCAGATCAGCAAATATGCAGCACAAAAAGTGTCAAAAAGTAATTTCTCATCACTAAATAAAAATTGCCATTTATTTCTGGAAGGCACACACCACGTATTTCTGTAAATTGCTCAGCCCCAAAGTAGGCTATACCCAATATGGTTCTTATTGCAAGACAGGCCTACACAACCATGCAAGTCATGTCGAGCTGTCAGCTTGCTGTGGTGAGATACATGTCAAAATGTAAGAATGTGTATAGTATGCTTTTTAAATTTGTATTATTTAAAAATCTAAATCAAATCAATGCAAGTATTAATACATGTATAGATCTGGGTAGCCTAGACTGTGCTGAAAAAAAACCCCAATATGTAGCATGTGTGAATGGCACTTACAATGACCAGGATAAATGCTTCTAACTGAAAATGCCCTTAAAACAGCTTAGGGCTCATAGGGCTAGTGCAGGCGCGCACTTTATACACACAAGACGGTCCATGTGAGCACACTGAATTTAACTACTGTGTCATTATGGCACAAACAGTCAAGTGAACAGCTTAGCCTAGCCTAAATCATCATGATGTATTTCTAATAAAGGAACGGCAAATTAGCGTGTTACCTTTTGCACAAGAAAATTATTAAATAAATAAATAAATACATTGATAAATATGCCGCAAGTTTAACCCCCCCAATGGTAGACCCAAAGTTACGCCCTTGTCAAGGCATATAGCCTACAATTGGTATGAGCATGCAATATGTGCGTCCTTGCGCAACTTATAGGCCTAGTGGCTCGTTGGAAAGCCCCACGTCTGCTCTTCCCCACGTCGTGCAATAAAGGTTTCATCTCGCTGCAATTTATAATCGCGGAGCAATGGACTTTTGGTCCATTGATGAAGACGTTAATAAAGAGTTTCTTAATAATATTCTATGCCTGCATTTCATGCTTGGGAGAGCTTCAAGGCATTCATGTGAGGAACGGCTGAAACAGAATTTGTATAGGAAAATCCTAGGCTAATTATGTTCAATGTTGAGTCAAACAGCCACATTTTTGGATGAATGCTGACACGGAACAAAAAAAAGGTAGACTAAATGCATGTTTCCCAAATTCTGAGCAATTATAGGCTATATATAATTAGGCAATATAGGCTATATTATTGTTTTACATGCATATGAGATACCAATTTTGCATAGCTCAATGACGCTACGACTAAGTTAGACTAGGCTACTTTTCACGCATCACTGGTATCTACCAACGTTGCCGCGACTCTGTTGGTGAATTCGAGCATGTTGTTCTAATCTGGGCCAACAGCAAGCAAAGTCACGTCATCGTGCTGAGAAGGAACTTGAATGCTGTTGTCGAATGTGGCAGAGAATACAGAAGAAGACTTTAACTATTACTTATATATTCTTATGACGAAACGCGAAGAAAAAATACGAGGACTGACCATCTCGCCTCTCCGCGTTTCCCCCAATAGGCCTACCATGGCGACAAAGAAATAAATATGATTTGACATTTTAATGTTTGTAGCGCGCCAGTTTACCCAGTGTGTGTGCATTGAGTAGTTCCTTAAAATACGGAACAAAGAGCGTCCCGTAGGCTATCTGTTCAATACAGAAGAAGACTTTAACTATTACTTATATATTTCTTATAACGAAACGCGAAGAAAAAATACGAGGACTGACCATCTCGCCTCTCCGCGTTTCCCCCAATATCATGGCGACAAAGAGAAATACATATGATTTGACATTTTAATGTTTGTAGCGCGCCAGTTTACCCAGTGTGTGTGCATTGAGTAGTTCCTTAAAATACGGAACAAAGAGCGTCCCGTAGGCTATCTGTTTAATACAGAAGAAGACTTCAACTATTACTTATATATTTCTTATAACGAAACGCGAAGAAAAAATACGAGGACTGACCATCTCGCCTCTCCGCGTTTCCCCCAATATCATGGCGACAAAGAGAAATAAATATGATTTGACATTTTAATGTTTGTAGCGCGCCAGTTTACCCAGTGTGTGTGCATTGAGTAGTTCCTTAAAATAGCCTACGGAACAAAGAGCGTCCCGTAGGCTATCTGTTTAATACGGAAGAAGACTTTAACTATTACTTATATATTTCTTATAACACTGGCTGTAGGCGATTTCTATAACCATTTTCATTCATTTCAACAATGGTTCATTGAAGTGTCGTTTGAATAATTTCGCCAGTCATCACCTTCATTTTAATGATTCAGTGAGATTAAGGAGTCGACTATTGACGGATATGCGGTCTTCATCATTAAATGCAGTTGAAACTTTCTGCCACCTGGTGGTTGTTTGGGTACATTGCCTTAGCCTCGAAAAAAATCGGCTTGACGCACTGCGGGATCTCTTCGGGAGTCCCGCGGGAGAAGGTGCATTCTCAACCCGTACCCACTGTACAAAGACGCCTTGTGAAGTACCATTTGTCAGCTTGTCCTTTTGATCATATGGTACGATATGAAAGGAGCAGCATCTTGTAATCCTATCGTCATCTCATCTCTGTCCGTTTACAGTAATCACATTTAATTTATCTCAGTACATGCCAACGATGGCACACGCCATAAAAAACCTACAGACAAGTGTCTGTGTGTCTGTGTCTGTGTGCGGGACCAGTGTTCAGGTGAGCAAGACGAGCTGACAAAGAGGCAGGAGTGAGACGCTCCCCCCAAACTTTCTCAGCCTGAGAGACAAGCCATCAGTGATAACGAGCAGAGCATAGAGAGGGAGGGAGAGAGAGAGAGAGAGAGAGAGAGAGAGACGGCGCCTGATGAGGCGGATGGAGAGAGGGAGGGAGGGAGGGAGAGAGGGAGAGAGGGAGCACGACACCTCCAGCTCAATATCGCCCCCATGCCAGCTGTCGCCTTTGTTGACAAATGAGCGGGGAGGTGTCATCCAGAGCGGCAGGCAGGCAGAGAGGCAGGCAGGCAGAGAGGCGCTGTGGAGGAGCGCAGCGCAGCGCGGGAGGCTCATTATGCCGCCGTGTAATTGGCCAATGGTGCGGGGGCCGGCACTCGGCACGCGAGCGGGACGGGACAGGGAACCGACGCACCTAGAATGAGGTGGGGTGGGTGTGTGTGTGTGTGTGTGTGCGTGCGTGTGTGCGTGTGTGTGCGCGGAGCGGAGCGGTTCAGGTGTGTTTGAGGTGCCGGTGGCGGGGGGCATCAAAAAAGCGTCTCCCGGGTACAAAGGAGAGAGAGCCTGCGACATGAAAGCCACTACAGAGAGGCCTGTGTGCCGGCGGGGATCAGAGGAGGCCAGTCATCACTAAAAAAAATATAATGACTGACAGTGTTTCAGCTGACAGAGAGAGAGAGGGAGAGAGAGAGAAAGAGAGAGAGATGGATAGAGAGACAGACAGGGGGGAAAGGGGGGTGGAGGAGGGATGCTTCTTGTGGAAGGTTTTTATACACATCAAGGCTGGCTCGTGCGGGTGAACTTCTCTGTGGAAAAGTTTGGATTGTTTGGCTCAGTTTTGCGTTTGTGGCGCCGGCACATCGCTGGCTGATTGACAAACCAAGCCGAGAGGCAGAGTGAGGAGACAGGTGTAGAAGAAAACAAGTGGGGATAAGAATCCATATAGCTGGCAGTGCTGGTAATGTGCACCAGCTTGTGTGTTTGTGTGCAAATTCATGCGTTCATATTAATGCATGTGTGTGTTGTGTATGTGCCTACTGTGTGTGTGTGTGTGTGTGTGTGTGTGTGTGTGAGAGAGAGAGAGAGAGAGATAGAGATATACTGTAGATAGATAGAGAGAAACAGAAAGACAGAATAAGAAAGAGAAAAGTGAGACAGTGTGTGTCTCTATGTGTGTACATATAAGGATTAGGGTTGGAGCAGAAACATTAAGCAAAGCTCTCACAGTGGAGAATGGCTTCCACAGCCAGCCAAGAGAAAGCTGATTTGGGGTCTTGGAAGCTGCTTTTCCTACTTTATCCAGTTAGATTAGGCAACAGGCCTCTCCAAAAGGTTTTTTATACAATTGATCCCTACAATTTTATAAAGGGAACTTTGGCTGCACTTGGTTGAGCTTCTAGATGTAAATTGACGCTTGAAAACAAAATACCCCTAATCCCGTCGGCCCCCAGATCTCCTGTACGTGAGATATCCTCTCTGCCTCTGCGCTGACAACACAATACCACATTTTAACCACAACAAAATCACTGTGTACGTGCAAAAAAAAACCACAAAAAAAGACAAATTCCCTTTCGTTTGGAATCTTGGATGGCTGTAAATTCACATAGGGTTGCTCAGACCCACAAAATGGCCCTTCTCCCTCTCTCCCTGTGGTATTTTTCTGCCCTCTCGGTCCAGACGGACTTACTTCTGATAAATATGTTCCCGGAGGTCGTCCGAGCAGTTTATCTGACCACATGGGGCCTTTCATGTAACTGGCGGATTGTGTGTATTTATATTTGTTGATGTGTGCCCTCCAATCTTTGTTTCAAACTGTGAGGTTATTTCTAAGTTTGCCTTCCAAAATGTTCAAAAGCAGAGCGGGACCCAACAGCTGTTTAAACAGTTTGATTCGCTGCTCTCCAAAGGCAGATGTCTTCGGCCCGGTCGAGTCCTGTTTGTTTTCCTTGGGGATGGATGTGAAGCTCTGGGGTCAGGCTATGCTATGAGTGACACAATAACAGAGGTAGATGGAGAGTGGTCCTTCAATGCTGTTTCTAAGGCTGGGGCGAGAGTGATAGAATCACACTTGCTCTCCTCTCTTTTCCTGCTTCTCTCCCCTCTGCATTTTCTCTTTCTAGCTTCCTCTGTATTTCTTTCTCTCTCAGTTTGTAGAGTAGATTTGCATCTTCAAAGATGTCTAGAATTTGACTTTTTTTTAATTCTCACAATGGCTTGGTTAACTTTCCTATTGCTGTGTACTATGCCCTCACTTTAATCCATTACACACCTAGTCCATATATTTTGAAAATAGATTCAACCTTGCGTTGTGTCAGTCATCTTTATACACACAACTCCTGTCTGTCATAAAAGTTTACATTTTCTGGATTTTTCGGATCATATAGTCTGTTTGTATGAGGTTTTTCTACAGCAGAGTACTTCATTTGACATATTAAGAATGCGCAAATGAAACTGCACCAAGAATAGAGACATTTCTCCTCGGATGCTAATTTAAAAGTGATCCCTAGTACACAAAGCTGCATGCATAATAATACTCCTGCCAGACGATTGGGGTGTTGAATTAGCTATGGCCTAACGAGGAGCCTTGCTTATCAAAACGGGTGATTGCATCTGCAGTTGGGGGAATTCTCCCGCATAATCGGATAAAGAGCAGTGAAATCCCACCCAGTGAGAGAGACTGATGAACCGGGGAACTTCACACACGAGAGGCCGGCCGTGGCAGATGTGTGCAGTGTTCAAGAGCAGGTACGGCCTGTTAGGCATGCTTTGGAGTGGGTGGCTCACATAAGTCCTCACGGAAACATCACGCAGGTGCACCTGTTACGGCGGCGGGGATGGTAAAGTGCGTGGAGAGAAACACACAGCCCATGTTGTGTCCATATTCAGGCAATCTATCAATCATGGTGCATATGGCCTTGCTTTGTGGTTTTAGCTGCTCTTGGTATAACGTCACTGTCTAATGTTGGTAGGGGTGCTCCAGGAATGTTCAGACAGCTGATAAATCCTGTTGCTTTGTGTAGTCCATGGATATAAATAAAAAAGATTACCATGATGGTACTGTAAATGAGGTATTGCTGAGGAGTTACTGTAACTGGTAGAGAATTGAATCAAGCATCACACTTCATACCAAAAGTAATAGCTATTTATCTTCTTCCTCAGTGATTGAACATCTGACTTCTGTTGCTACAGTATCTTTTTGAAGTTGTGATGGGCAGCTTTCCAGCAAAAGCCAAACTGAATTGCAATTTGCTTAGGTTTACATGCCCTTTAAAAGAGGTTTATTGTATCTTTGATGGTCCCTACGTGGGCGATCGCATGGGCCATTTGACATCAAGAAAGATGAGTTCTTGTTTTTGAAGCTGTTTTCTCACACACAGAAACAGCAGCGGAAGCCAGAGGCCGGAACATTCTCTCTGCAGTCACGTGACAGAGACCCAGCGGAGGCCAAGCCATCACTAGAAAGTAGTTCCACAGATTGTTATTGCAGCATTCAGGAGACCATATGTATTTGCTACTTTTCCCCTTCACCTATTGACACATAATCATGAAGACCTTTATTAAATCATGATTCCCTTTCCTATAGACACCTGTAGAAAAGTGATAGTAATTCATGCCTTTCTGAATCTATTTCCAATCCACCGTATGGATGTGGGGGAACTCTCTGTCTTGTTCTGCTGTCCTTGAGGCAGATTAGGAGATGGGAACATTATTCAGCATATGTGTCTAGATGGTTCTATGAACAGGTGCCAAAAAAACGGCACTGGAACGTAAAACAAACCCATGTTTGGCTCTGACTGATCTTGTCTGTCTCTAGGGCGCTGCCTATCTCCAACCTCCAGGCGTAGCATTCCCCCCCCCCCCCCCCCCCAACAGGCCTATCTGGCCCCACTGATATCCCCCAATCATATCAGCCCTCTCATAAATCGCAGGAGAGACAGCTCTGAGCCAGGGCTACCGCTCTTGTTTGTCTGGGCTACTGGTGACAGGTTTAGGACCCTCATTATTTAAGGCAGGCAGTAATTGTGTGGGTGTTAGCATACGTATATGCGTGGCATCCGTCATTTATACTGAGAGGGGGAGTGTTTGCTTGGTGTGTGTGTGTGTGTGTGTGTGTGTGTGTGTGTGTGTGTGTGTGTGGTGGGGGGGTAAGCAACATGTGAGATACAATCTCTCTTTGTTGGAACAATAGATGCGCGTACAATGGAGAAGATGAAATCGTGTAGCAATTTAACTACAGATGTCCTCTGTATTGTGTCCGACTCATTATGGTATTGTACATGGAAGATAAGTCAACAGCCTTGTATGTAATCAGTGCACGAACAGGGGTAGTGGTTTGGGAAAACAGTAGTATCTGTGAGGACAACTGACCTGTGCAACTGAACTGTGAGGGCAACTGACTACACACTGACTGTGGGTCAGGTTGTAGTAGATCAGGGTGAGATCCATTACTGAATTACTGTAGCTGCTATATGGAATGGTTGCAGTGCTTATTTTGTGTGCGTTATTTGCACACAAAAAATAGCAGGCTGGTGAAGTTTTCATTTTGTTTGTCTGGTGTAAATCCTATTAATCCTACCATCCTAAACTAATAAAAATGTTTGTCTGTGGTCATCGGTTGGTCTTTAACCACCCCTAAGTGCCTGGCCAGTAAAGCAGGTCCATTGTGCCAACAGCACTTAACCGTCTCCTTGGAGATGCCTTCTTCACTGTGGTGACTGATAGGCCCTGGTGTCGGGCCTAATTAGGAGGGCCTGTGAGGGACAAAAAGAGATATGTGTCTGTGTGTGTGTGTGTGTGTGTGTGTTGTGTGTGTGTGTGTGTGTGTGTGTGTGTGTGTGTATGTGTGTGTGTGAGAGAGACAGAGGTAGAGGTGGTGGTGGTGGGGGTAAGAGTCAGGGAGACGCTATTAATCCCTGCTCATTACGAGAGCAACAGGCTGCCTGTGTTTAACCGTCGCCCACAGAGAGATAGCGCCGCGCCGCCATAAATCACAAGCCGTGTGTCCGACAGCCAGCCAGCACCAGCAGGCGCAGACTCTGGCCATTGATCTCCTGAGCGTCGCTCTCTCTCTCTCTCTCCTCATCATCGCCACCCAGGCAGGAAGATGTGAGGGGCCCTTTTTCTCCCCCCACACGATTGACTTGTCTGGTGGAGAGAGTCTTTGTAGAAGTCTTTGTAAGGACCTGGTAAGCCAGAAGAGGTCAATTGTGATCAGTATGTGGGCTTACATGTGTATCTGATCTCATATGCATGGGGATGGTAAGAGGGGAATGCATATGAGCAGAATCCCAGTGTATGTGAGGACAATGCATTCAGTTGTAAACTGGTGGACCAATGCCTGTAAAGTCTTTATGATCAGGGAAATCAGAGATACTCACAGGGAGATTTCCTAATGTTTCACTGTCTGATTCCAGAATAATTTGCGATGTGCTTTAAAAACATGGCATTGTACGAACAGATGACACATGAAGGAAAGTGCGTTCTGCCTGCCACAAGAGTGGCGAATGGTTATGGTTATGGTTATGGTTATGGTTATGGCTATTTGGCAGACGTCTTTGTCCAAAGCGAATGGCGAACCACACTTTTCTTATTCATGCATATGCATTAATAAGTGGAGGTTTTGCACAAACACAGGATCTGTTTGGCGATGAAAAGTGGAATTTTCAGAAACTGTTAATGCATTAGTATGAGAAATAATCAGAAACAACATAACCAATATTCATAGCAGGTCTGTTTCTGTGTACCATGTTAAAAGCAATCTGGGCACTGCCGATTATGGTTAGAGAGGGGTGACGAGCGAGCGCTGTTTACCTAATGAAGTGAAATCTTTCAAATCCATTTAACATAGCAACATAGTGGCCGCTTTCTGTACGGACAGACCAAGTCCGTATTTACAGTACACTGCCTTAATGCATCAGTATTATCTGATCGGAAGGGTCAGATGTGGATCTGGGTGTAGGAAACAACAAGTAATCTCAACAGCCTTAAAAGCATAGGTGAAACATTTCAAAACATTAGCACACACACACAGAGAGAGAGAGAGAGAGAGAGAGAGAGAGAGAGAGAGAGAGAGAGAGAAGAGAAGAGGGGTAGGTGAAACATTTCAAAACATTAGCACAGACACAGAGAGAGAGAGAAGAGAAGAAGGGTAGGTGAAACATTTCAAAACATTAGCACACACACAGACACAGAGAGAGAGAGAGAGAGAGAGAGAGAAGAGAAGGGAAGAAGGGTAGGCCTATATAGACATTATTCATCACAGGCTGCTTTGGCAGCGGTTGTCCATGTGTAGAGTGTACCGAGGGCTTGCGTGTCTTGCTCGCTCGTACAGTAATGACCGTTTAAACTCGCTGCCTGCCCTTCCTGCCCTCTGCGTTTGTCTGAGTGATTTGTAGGCTCAGGGGATAAGGAGATGTTCTGTAGCTCTCTAGCCATCCACAATCCCCTCCCTCAATCCCTGATCTCCCAGTCCACCTTCCCCATGCTTTGAATCTCCCTCTACAAACACACACACACACACACACACACACCCAGAGACACACACGCACACGTACACGCACACACACACCACCCCCACCCCCTCCCGCTGTCTTTGAAGTGAGATCAGAGGAAAGTGTTTTTTGGCACACGCACCGCAGGTCGATCAGGTGCAGAATAGCCAGCCTCTCGTCTGAGCCTGGAGAATCTAGAGTTTAATGTCTCCCACCCCCTCCCTGCTAATTGCCTCCCTCATTCGTCCCCCTACCAACTAGGCCAGGGCATGCTAGGATAGCCCAGTCCACTAAACCCATATGGGGTGACCATACAGGACCATGCAATGGGGAGAGCGTGGAGGTGCGGTGTTGATCTTTTGACTGGTTAACTGGATTTGTTTGAAGGGTGTGGGGTTTTGGTGTGTGTGTATGTGTGTTTGTGTGTCTGAGGAAGCTGAGTGTGAGAGGTGTGGTGGTGCCGTGTTGATTTTCTTGACTCAGTGAGATGTAACTGGTTTAGTTTGGAGGCTGAGGGGGTTAGGAGGTAGTCTGTTGCTAATGGATGTGGTTTCCCTGGCTGGCATCTGAGCCCGAGGGCCAAAGGCGTCTTTTTTTCCCCTTTTCTTCTAGCTTTTTTTTTCTTTTATTTGTCTCACTTAGCCAGTATACATAAAAGCTCAGTGAGGAGGAGGGCTGTTTTAACGAGCCCCCTTACTGGCCGTGAAGCCCTCAGACGACAGGAACGCCGGCGCTTACCCGTAATGGCCG
>NC_085008.1:17250119-17255119 GCF_963854185.1 Sardina pilchardus | reverse complement strand
GTGAGACACACAGCCTGCTGCCAAAAAGGCCACATATCAGCGCTGTAGTTATCGACCTTGAGTGCCACGCCGACTCCCTCAACCCCCCCCATACTCTCTTCTGCGATTCACAAGCCTTTCAGAGGACTGAGGAGGCCCCTCTCTGTTGTCTGTTGTTAGCTAGAGTTTATGAGGGGCCGAACTGGACCCCCCCCCCCCCACCACCACACACACACACACACACACACACACACACACACACACACACTCCTTGTGCTCCAGAGCCGTACTCTTGTAGCTGGTGCCCACTCACAGGTTACAATCAGCCTCAGCGGAGAGAGAGAGTGAGCGGCGATAAAGCGCCAGTGCAGGGGCCCCTGCGGACCTCCATCGCTCATCTTTATGAGGACGTTTACAGCCCAGCAGATCAGTGGGCCTCTGCACAGATAGAAGGCGGTGCTGGTGGTGGTGGGAGGAGATGGAGACGGCCTGGCCCAGATGCGGACCCAGACGTGGCCCAGGTCTGGGCAGGATCTGGCAGGGGTGTCTCTCCAGAGGCACCTTCTATGTATCTGTGTAATCACCACATCTGCACCCCAGAGCGCAGCCAGGGGCACAGCTGAGGGTGTTAAAGTGTAGGCAAGGAGAGGAGACCTGCGCCAGATGTGGGCCAGGCCCGGGCCAGTGTCAGCTGGCATCTCCGATGGCTTCTCGCAGCACTAGAGCCTGAGGTATAATCCAAAACACCTTCACATCTGTTTGGTTTGAAAGTGTTACAACCCCCCCCCCCCTGCACCCCCCCCCTCCAAAAAAACACTTTCTATCCAGCTCTCCAACTCTTCCTTTCTACCCTTCCAAGCACGTGCAAGAGGTTCACTAATAGTAGCCTGCCCTTCAGATTAGCACCCCTACAGTTTCAGTCTGTTAAAAATAAAAGAATTGCATGTCATATAACTTTTCCGTACGCACACTCCACTCCACTCGGATGTATAAATAGTTACCGTGATGTTCATTCAGAATTGAACCATCTGTGTTCAAGCGGAGCGCCAGAGATGATTGGCTATAAAAAAAGAGTTCTGTGGGCAGTCTGGAAGTGATTGGCCGTCAGACGAGAGGCCCAGGCGCTCTACGGGAAACAGCTGATGGGGAAGTTAATGGGCTCGGAGGGGGCTGCGCTGACGGACTGGCCGGCAGGATTAGTAGACCGCTGTGCCCACGAGCGCAGGGTAGGGTGATGCTGTGATACTGTTACAGTGCCATGCGATGCGGCGCGCGCTCCTCTCAGGCTGTGTCATGCTGGTCATTAGATGATGTCATGGTCATGCTGGGCAGACACGAATGGAGCTGATCAGCTCAATAAATTGTGTAAAGACGCATAACCACACTTGTACATGCACACACACACACACACACACAAACACACACACACACATATACTGTATATACACACACACATTTCCTGCGAGGCTGCACGCAGAAACCTATACGCATACAAAGGCACACAGGCTATTCTATCATGGGTGCAATGGGACGGTTCAGTGTTGTCACACTGGAGTCAAGGACAGGAGGGTATCATGCAGATGTGAATTGAACTGATTGACACATCCATAAATGTGCATAAAAACACACACAGACACACATACACACACACACACACACACACACTGCAAAACTGCCTATCTAATGAAGTTTAACCAAGATCAGAAAATTTGGAGACATACCTGGCGCTTTCTCGTAAAATCATTTAACTTAATTTGATTTATTTTAAAAACCCCCGTCCTAAAAATAAGCTAATTTGTTTTTCTGCCAGTGCGTTCAGTAAATTTGTTCTTAAAATGAAGTCAAAATAATTTTTCAAAAGAGCACTACTGTTGTTAAGTCTTTTCATACTAAAAACAATACCAAATAGATTTTTCGATGTTAATATAAGATTATTAATGCTTCATTTAAATATAATTTTTTTGGTTTGTCTATGTTTACAAATAGCTTTTGTGCATATGAATCGGCAGTCATTCAAAGCCTGTTGTGTCTTTGCAGAGCTGATGATAGACATAATCACCAGCTAGCTAGAGATAGCGTGAACGCCTGAGACAGCATGTGTGTGTGTGTGTGTGCACACTAATTCACACACAGGTGCACGCTCAGACACACGCACACACGTCCCAACCCAATGACAGGCCACACCGTGAACCAGACACCACCTGATACCCAGCCCAGGCCATGGCTTCAAACATTACAGGTGCTCTGTGTTACAACGCGCCTTTGATTATTCAATAAATGAGCCCTAATGAGCCATTGATCAGACAGTGGGTGCGAGAATAAGGGCTGAGAACATGTAAACATTGATCTGTAAGTGAGGCCATATGGGTCTGGGCCTGAGGCGGGGCCGGATTGATTGTATTGGAGATTGGGCCGAAGCATCAGCATCAGACACTTATTTTATTAGGGGGAGGGTGCGGCTGAGGTCTTATTGGGAAGGCATGGTCTTATTGGGAAGGCATGGTCGTATAACACGCCTTGGATATTGATGGAGATCTGTTGAAAGGCTTTGGGGTGTGGTGGTGAAGGTGGGGAGGCGGTGGAGAGAGGATGGTGGTGTGTGTGTGTGTGTGGGGGGGGTTCTTATTTTGGGAAAGAGAGTGCAGTAATGATCTTTGTCGCGGCACCACACAGATGCTTTCAAGCGCGGCTAATCAGACTTCTAAGACGAGACCTGAGGTAATAAAGTCTTTTTCAGTCCATGGGCATGCATCTCCGTAATTGAGTTATTCTGAGTCGAAAATAAAAAGGAGGAGGAGGAAGAAAAATGCCCACTACCTTTGAAAAATCAAGGAAATGACTTTCCACAGCAGATGTGTTACTATGTTGCCTATTACTTTTCCCATTAAATACCCTTTCTCAATGGGCCATTATTTCCCCAATAAAAACAGACTGCAAGCATGCATACTTTCCCCCTGCCCTTGTCTCGGAAAGTATATTTCAAATAGGATGAAATAGCCAATATAAAATGAAAAACATTTGATGTCTTAAATATGAACCAGACCGCTCAGGCGGCGCGCTCTAGGTACATGACGGGGGAGGATCGCAGGTGTGGAAAAAGCCAATCCGCTTTTATAAATCGGCGCTCGTCAGAAAGCCTGCCAAGGAACAAGCCCCCCCGCCAGCCCCCGCGCCTTCCGCCTGCCCTCAGATTGCTCAAAGGTCGGCCCAATTATGGCGGCACTGAAAGGCAAATTCATGGCAGGAGGCAGGCGGGCGAGGGGTGTGTGTGTATATATATACGTGTGTGTGTGTGTGTGTGTGTGTGTGTTGGGGGGGCAGTGCCCTTGTGCCTGGCTTTATGGATGTATGGCACTAATCGGCTGCCACTAAATGCCCTGTGTGCGTGTGCGTACATCAGGAAATGCCAGTGAAAGCCACGGGCAGTGATGTCACTCTGGTACTTCATTTGAATTGTTCTCAGATCCTTTTGTTTCCCTTAATGGGCTACCCCGAGGTCCCAGAGGCATCGTTGGCTAATCTCTGATTTTTGAAAGAGCTCGCAGGAATGCTGAACTGGGATTCCCTTCAGCCACCACCAGTTGTGAATCAGGACCGTACTGTATTTACTTGATTTGGAGAAGCATTACAAGCGTATTACTCATCTGGTTTGACTTGAGATCTGGAACACATGCTAGCCCATCCTTCTCTTTTTTTCCTCTTTATAGCTCTCTTACCATTGACATATACACCCTCACGCAGTCTCTTCATCCACAGAAATAATCTGAGGTGTGTTCAAATTCGTTTGAGGCGAGAGTGTTTTCTTTGAATTTGATTGACAAAACATTTCAAATGAATGTTTTGTCGGAATTATTTAAATGGTAGCCCTTAGTTAAGCACCAGACATGTTTGTTCACTGAGAACTACTGTACATCCTTAGACTAGGCTTAGGTTTAGACTTAGAGTGGTGTGGTTCAGCAAATGTTGAGAGTGAACTGACAGCAAACGAAAGCCAGTGTGAAAACGTTAAAAAAAATGCCTGCCTTGCTGTTTCGAGCACACCCCTGCTGCAGTGCTAGCCCAGAGTTCCCGGTTATCTGATTTGGCATTGAGGAGACACCAGGAACAGGCAGGTGGCTGGATTAAAGGCGGTGCGTCTTGCCTCCGTGTCCCCCGGTCACTGGCTGGCTAATGGGCTTTTCATTTGCTTTGCCTCCCTCCCCCCACGGGAGCTAAACTCAATTTCCAATGATGGCTCACGCCGTGCTGACAACCAGGTGATTGATTAAACAAACAACTTGTCAACGTTGTCGCTCTGACACGCGTAAACACCACCACACAGACACCAAAACACACATTCATGTGTAGGACACAGACGCACATGCACACACACACACTTGCACACATAGCCACATACACACACATAGTCAAAGGACACAGATAAAAACACACAAACATATACACACATACACATCATGGCACAACATGCTTGAGCACGCCCATTGGACATGAAAGGACGATGCAGGCCTTGTAACAGCAGGGGGTGGATAGTGTTGATAAATCAGGGTTTTTTTGGACACATCCCTGTGGATTGCACTGTTTGGCCATCTTTACACCACCCAATTGAAATCTTCATGTCATCCACTCTGTAACAATATTTCTGTGACCTAAACAATATAGCCTACTTATTGTTATATTATAAGATGTATAGGGAAGTTTAAGCTAAACAGACAAATCCTTCTGTGCTTTAACTCCCTTGTGACTACCAGGTTACAAGAACAGTGTCAGTGTACTGTCGTGACTTCAGGTGGTCCCGTTAAAAAAAAAAAAAAGAGGCATTAGGCCTCAACCTCTGGAATTTACAGATGTTAGAAAATGAGACTTGAGACAGGGCACAGGCCAAACTGTTGTCTCCAATTAAATCATTGTGGCATCTGAGCTACCAGAGAGTGGATCTCTTTCTGTATGTAATATTGCATATCCCGTGATCAGCACCTCGCCAAGTTCCTAGAGTCGTTGTGCGTTCGCTTTTTTCGACACAA
>NC_085008.1:17242619-17245119 GCF_963854185.1 Sardina pilchardus | reverse complement strand
TCTTATGATTATTGATTTAACGCTTGTGATGTTATTTAAAAGGAAATGTTTAATAGATGCCTGTCTGTCTATTTCTGTCTCCACAGTCTTTGCTGATAGCAATGCATATTAAGCGTGAGGGAGATCTACCAATCAGCACACACCCTTTACAGCCTACAGAAGATGTTCTTCTCTCTGACAGATATCAGGTGACTTATCAGTCAGTGCAGTGTTTACACGTTCACACTTGCAGGTTCACTTACTGTTTGCTGCAGCCTTGCATATCTCTCCATGCTCTGACTCTGTATCACTCATCACTTGATACATACAGTACTGTAGGACTAGTTTTTAGCCCTGTGGTGAACTTGGTAGTCCAGCACAAAGACTAGCCTGCCTACTCTTTGACAGCTCTTAAAATTATTTTGATTAGCATTGGAATGCCTTTGTTTTTAAAATCCTAAAAACACAATGTAAGATCTAATATTTATATAAGGTCTGTCACCAAA
The DNA here is from genome assembly GCF_963854185.1 of Sardina pilchardus. Lineage (NCBI taxonomy): Eukaryota > Metazoa > Chordata > Actinopteri > Clupeiformes > Clupeidae > Sardina > Sardina pilchardus. The sequence goes on along the minus strand of NC_085008.1, from coordinate 17,244,634 downwards.
CTTTTTTATGGGGGTGCTGTGGCGTAACTAGCGCCCATACAGTACCACATTTGGGTCCAAATGTCCACCCGGTCCAAACCGGGTCATTTTCCGATCGCGCCCCATCTCTTCTCCCACTCACTTCCTGTCAGTCTTGTTACTGTCCTGTCCTATAAAAGGCAAAAAGCCCCCCAAAAATCATAATGACAAAAATAAACTTTATCTCATCTGTCCTGGGCAGACCAGCCGTGAACAAAGCCTTTAGAGGGAGCTGTAGCACCAGAGAATTAGCCATGTTTACTGAGCATTTCTGTACGTCCAGATATTAGAGTTTGTGCCGTTTACATTATGCTCATTCAACTCAAATCACAAAAATACAGTACAGTCAACAAATACATTAAGGAAAGCATGAAAAATATGTCTAGGCATGTAAAACTATCCATGGAAATTAAACGATGCGTATGCTGTCGTTCTGTTCATTCAGACGGCACCAGTCTAAAGTCTCTCGTTCTCTGCTCCACTCAGTTAGACTTTGCAGCGAATGCTTACAGTAAGTGATTGACAGGCATGGAGGTGAATTTGAGTAAATTGCTCCTCTGATTGGCTCAGAGAGAGAGTGAGGTAGAGAGCAGACTGATCATTTCCACCATCAGCGAGGCCATAATGGCCAGAGAGAGTATTTATTTTTACTGAATATCCTCAGAATGTGAAAGAGATTAATCAGATATCACATAACTTATACGTCATATGGTGAAGGTTTTATAAAATTGCTGTAATGATGTGACATCCACTGTTAAATGGAACATTCTTAATTTTACAGACTTTTCTGCGAGTGAGGGCAAATAGGCAAACAAGACTGAATGGTACGTAATCAACACTTTGATATTTTTGTCATTACTGTTTGGTTATTACATTATTCAATGTAATATTCATGTAAGTATGTATGTATGCATGTTAGAACATCATAATTCCTGAAATAATTCCTAACCTATCCGTTTAAAAAATACTCTAACCATAACTCTAATGGTATGGCCTATATTCAAGATTCTTTGTTCTTTTGAAACATCATCTGTAAATATTCTGTTAATGATTGTTTAAATTGACAAAATGATTTTCATGCCCAATTTGCCTTTAGGTTAATTGAGAGTTATTGCAGCCACCTAATATATGCCAGTAGCCAGAAGGGTTAAAAGAGTATCTTGGACAGATATATTAGAAAGATGTCTAAGAGAGGATGGGAAATGCTGTGGCGTTTATTTATTATTTATCATTTCTTTGTATTAATAATTTATTTGTGAGTAAGGTTTAACTTGGTATCATTACAGAAAGCTGATGCGTATGCTAAAAATAGTTCAAAATCCACTAACAAAAAATCCTGTGATAGGCATATTACTGTAAAAAGGCAGAATATGGAGGTCTTAGAAAACAACAATGATAATTCACCATCAAATAAAACCAAGCATATAAAACATTTTGAGAATATCACCATAATCACTGGACCAAAACAGCCCACTGCCCCCAAAAATACGGCGTGCTGTTGTCATGGTTACAGGCCCCTGCTGCGCCCGCTTCGTCCTCTTTCTCTCTCTTTATCTCTCTCTTTATCTCTCTCTCTCTCTCTCTCTCTCTCTCTCTCTCTCTCCTGACCTAGCACCTGCACGAGCAGAGGATCTATTAACCCTTCACCTCTTGATATGTTAACAGTTGATGACCTCTGCTGGTGCAGGTGCTACGCCAAAGAGGGTGTTAAAGCGGCCTCTCGGCCTCGCGACGGAACCCCCCTCCCCCCTCGCCCCGCTCCAGCCGGTAAGGCCCGCACTCCTCCCCGTCCCCTCTCCGCCATCCGCCCATCTCCTCTCAGTCTCCCACATCCCCTCTTCCCGCTCCTGGAGTGAGGAAGGACCACACACCCAGCCATGCCGTGTGGAATCAATATAAAGTGTAATGTAATTGTGAAATATTCATCATAAAGAATTTCAAGCAGCATTTCTGTAGGAAAACGATGATAGAGTAACCTAATTGGAATACAATGAACA